>NC_060275.1:22901074-23201074 GCF_021613505.1 Equus quagga | reverse complement strand
CAAATATATCACACTAATGTAAGATATTAATAATAGGGGAAACTGAATGTCAGGGGATGGGGAGTTAGTATATGGGAACTCTCTGTACTATTTGCTCAAGTTTTTGGTAAATTAAAATAAAAATATTTAAAAGATTTTTAAAAGTAATAATTTTTTGTTGAATGATTTTGTTTTCTGATAAAAGGAAGTATAACAGTTTGAGTTAAAATGTTGGCTCTTCCATGGATAAATAAGTAGTATTGCATATAGGTCCCAGGCAAATTTTCTTTCAGCTAGAAGATCAAATTATGTAGATCTTACTTGATGTTTTCAATGGATAGTATTATAGTATAGTATACTAGAGTTTCTAGAATAGTATAGTGTTATACAGTGTATGTAGCGGAAACATTTCTGCTGAGGAACAGGTGGTGAAAATGAAGCATTCAGATGGATAGTCCTCCATTATAAAGAAGGCTATTTATAAATGCACATTTTTGGGAACCTTTCCATTTCAGGGAATTTATTTTTAAGCAATATCATCCTTCAAACCATTTTCATTTGATTTAAAAAATCACGTTCAAGAAAGGAAAGTTAAACACACCTCAAGTAATTTTTAAAAGTTTTAAGACAGTTTTTCTGCAATATTGGTTTAATAAGGATTAACAGGTTTGAAAATTCTTTCAATATTTTCATTGTGAAGAGTATTTATTTTTATTGCTGTAACCACTAGAAACAGATGTGAGAAGACTGAGAAAAAAGTGTGAATTTCTCTTCTTCCGCACAGAGTACTTTAGATGACAATTACTATCCCAAATATTAACTAGAGCATTGCTGTTCTTTTATTGGCCTGTGATAAATCTGAGTGGAGCTGGATCCGGCCAAGGAAGATTAACAACAGTGTTAAAATGTGTCCCAGATCTCCTCCCACCTCACTTCCTCTCTGATCACCCATGGCTACACCATGACCCAGTTAGATCTAACCTCTTTATAAGTCTCCATCCACCCCAATCCTAGTTTTTAAGATTTCATTACCTCTTTTCTTTGCTTCAAGAATTTGCTTTGAGTTTGCAAAATGACAGATTACAGGCTATTTCCATTTAATGCATTATGTTGAAAATAACCTAAATTAAACCTTCATAGAGAGATGTGGACTTTAATGGGAACCTGGAAATACAGCATCTTATCTTAAATAAAAGAACTTTGAGAGATAGAAATTTGTTCAACAGGTTGGATCAGAGATATCAGCATGCCTGGGAGGATTTCTCCCAGGCCCACCTAGCCATAAAACTGCTGTTGGTGTGCCCCAGGCTTTAGGAGTGGGATTTATATGGTAGGTGGAAGGGAATCTCTTAACACACACAGAGCTTTCTCTTGACAGTGTTGAACACTGTGCTTAGGATTTTGTGATTTTTTTTTGCTTATTCCATCTGATATAATCTCAGCAACTTTGGATCAAATTAGTCCTAAGGTTAATGGAATGAGTCTGTAGGTTGAAAGACACTGTTTCAGTTACTTGCTGGTAAAAATGAATAATCTTATATATCTAGAACTGGAAAATGCATTAGGTGAAGTAGAAGGATAAAAGAGCTCTTCATTTACCCGGAGTCTCAGTTCTAGGGGCAAACATACTCTTTGGAAAATTTTAAAAATTGAAAATATAAGGAAGGCTTAGAAACAGCCAAACTTATTACTATAAAAAACTTTGTGTAACTTTCATTTTGAAGATGGCAGATATTTTCTCAGTACCTTCTATAGTCTACTCCTCAGTACTTGTATTATTTTAACACAATTCTAACATGCTTATCTTATTTCCCAAGCCACAGAAGCAATAAACAAAGCAGAAGGAAGTGGAATAGATATTAGAGGCAGGCAAACTGAACATATCAAAAAGTTTCAGGTGATAACATTTAGAAAAGTTACTGATAATATTGTTTTATTCGCTAATGATAAGTTAACAAGGCCTATAGCCCACTTGGGTGACTTGTAGCCTCCAATGTTTTTCATAAAAAATGTGATCTTATGTTTTCTTTGTACAGATCCAGGACTGCACAGGCAGCTGTATTTTCTGCAAAGACCATCCAATGTAATAGCCATTGAAGGGAAAGATGCTGTCCTGGAGTGCTGTGTTTCTGGCTATCCTCCCCCAAGTTTTACCTGGTTACGAGGAGAGGAAGTCATCCAACTCAGGTAATATAAATTTAGGACGTTTGTGAAGTATACACTACTGTTTATTATTCTCTAATTTGATATTCACATCTAAAAATACCAGAGTTTTTGATAATAATTGAATGTTTTTCCACATTCCTTGGCATTATACAGTATATGAAAGACAATTACCCACTGGGATAAAGGGGTGAGGAACAGAGTGAAAATCTGTGAGATCAGCTCTGAAAGGAAAGTTAGAAGGCCGGGGTTGCCGCTGAGATGGCTCTGCCCAAAGAGTCTTCAGCAAAGATACTTTGGAGGATCTCATTCTATGGAAGTAGTATAGAGAGTGGAATATTTCTTAAGAAACTAAAATTTCCTGATTTCAAAGATATAGCACGCCATTATAGGGTCTGTGCAATTTTTTTTTAAAGCCAATTATATCTCTCATTGTCCCAGCAATAAAATATTTAAGATAAGACAGGAGGAGAGCTTGACTGGCTCTGAATTACTGAAGATTAATATTAAGATATAGTTAGAAAGTAAATAGAAAGTAAACCCTTATTTATTGATTGATTGATCTATTTATTTATTTTATAGCAGTAACATTGGTTTATAGCACTGTATAAGTCTCAGGTGTACATCATTATATTTCAATTCCTGCGTAGGTTGCATCACGTTCATCAACCAAAGACAAATTACAATCCGTCAGCACACACATGTGCTTAATCACCCCTTTCACCCTCCTCCCTCCCCCCTTCCCCTCTGGTAACCACCAGTCCAATCCGTCTCTATGTGATTGTTTTTTGTTGTTTTATCTTCTACTTATGAATGAGATCATACAGTATTTGACATTCTCCCTCTGACTTATTTCACTTAGCATAATACCCTCAAGGTCCATCCATGTTGTCATAAGAGGCCAGATTTCATCTTTTCTTATGGCTTAGTAGTATTCCATTGTGTATATATACCACACCTTCCTTATCCATTCATCCTTCGATGGGCACCTAGGTTTCTTCCAAGTCTTGGCTATTGTGAATAATGCTGCAGTGAACATAGAGGTGCATATACCTTTATGCATTTGTGTTTTCATGTTCTTTGGATAAATACTCAGCATTGGAATAGATGGATCATATGGTAATTCTATTAATTTTTTGAGGAAACTCCATACTGTTTTCCATAGTGGCTGCACCAGTTTGCACTCCCACCATCAGTGTATGAGAGTTCCCTTCTCTCCACACCCTCTCCAACACTTATTGTTCCCTGTCTTGCTAATTATAGCCATTCTGACGGGAGTGAGGTGATATCTCATTGCAGTTTTGATTTGCATTTCCCTGATAGTTAATGATGTTGAACATTCTTTCATGTGCCTGTTGGCCATCTGTATATCTTCTTTGGAAAAATGTCTGTTCAGATGTTTTTCCCATTTTTTAATTGGGTTGTTAATGTTTGTTGTTGTTGAGATGTATGAGTTCCTTATGTATTTTGGATATTAACTCCTCATCAGATATATGGTTTGCAAATATCTTCTCTCAGTTATTAGACTGTATTTTCATTTTGTTGATGGTTTCCTTTGCTGTACAGAAGCTTTTTAGTTTGATGTAGTCCCATTTGTTTAGTTTTCTATTGTTTCTTTTGCCCAGTCAGACATGGTACTTGAAAATATGCTGCTAAGACCAATGTCAAAGAGCATACTGCCTGTTTTCTTCTAGAAGTTTCATGGTTTTAGGTCTTATATTCATATATTAAATCCCTTTTGAGTTAATTTTTGTGTATGGTGTAAGGTAATGGTCTACTTTCATTCTTTTGCTATGATAGCTAATGGCTATCCAGTTTTCCCAACATTATTTTTTTTTAATTTTTATTTATTTATTTTTTAAAGATTTTATTTTTCCTTTTTCTCCCCAAAGCCCCCTGGTACATAGTTGTATATATTTTTTTAGTTGTGGGTCCTTCTAGTTGCGGCATGTGGGATGTTGCCTCAGTGTGGCCTGATGAGCAGTGCCATGTCTGCTCCCAGGATCTGAACCAGCGAAACCCTGGGCTGCCGCAGCGGAGCGTGCAAGCTTAACCACTTGGCCATGGGGCCGGGTCCCCCAACACCGTCGATTGAAGAGACTTTCCTTTCTCCATTGTATGTTCTTGGCTCCTTTGTTGAAAATCAGCTGTCCATAGATGTGTGGGTTTATTTCTGGGCTCTCAGTTCTGTTCTATTGATTTGTGTGTCTGTTTTTGTGCCAGTACCATACTATTTTGGTTACTATAGCTTTGCAGTATATTTTGAAATCAGGGAGTGTGGTACCTCCAGCTTTCTTCTTTTTTCTCAGGATTTCTTTGGCTATTTGGGGTCTTTTGGTGTCCCATATAAATTTTAGAATTCTTTGTTCTATTTCTGTGAAAAATGTCATTGGAACTTTAATAGGGATTGCATTCAGTCTGCAGATTGCTTTAGGAAGTGTGGGCATTTTAGCTATGTTAATTCTTCCGATGCAAGACCATGGAATATCTTTCCATTTCTTTGTGTCTTCTTAAATTTCTTTCAACAATGTTTTATAGTTTTCAGCATACAGATCAGAAGGTAAACTCTTAATAGAATGAAACGCTTAGTCTTTTTCATTAAATGGATTTCACTTAAGAAATTAATTTCATCGATTTTGAGGTCTGCTGTGCTTTTTAACATTTATTTTCTATGATGAGATAGGTTCATAGACAATAAATAAATCTCTAAATTTTGTCTACCTTAAATATTTATTTATATAACAATAATACATGCTATGATACTACAATACTTCTGAGAATATTAAAGCATGCCAGAAATCTGGTTGCAGTTTCACCATGTCAAGATATGTTCTCTGAATATAGCCAGGCATTCTTGGTCCAGTATAAAATGTAGCTTTGTCCAAAGATTACTAAATTATGCGTCAGGATAGAGGACATTGATGTCCACTGTGGGGAATCATTTCTCTGGACCTTGCAGTCCTCAAATCCAAAATGAGAGAATTGGACCAGATTATCTCAAAGTTTCTTTTCAGTAGTAACGTTAGTTCCAAGTTTAATCTACTTCATTTCTTTTATCACTGCACACAACCTTCCAATGGGAGTGGTTTACTGTGAATGAATTTTTTGATCAATAAATGTGACGTTATCAAGCCCCTATGAAATAGAGTTTCTTTCCAATTTTATAAATAGAGCTTTTCTGGAGTTCATTTAAACCTCTGAGTACCTTTTCTGATATACATATATTTAATCTATTCTCTAATTTCATATGCTTTATGTCTTACAGGTCCAAAAAGTATTCTTTATTGGGTGGAAGCAACTTGCTTATCTCCAATGTGACAGATGATGACAGTGGAACTTACACCTGTGTGGTCACATATAAAAATGAGAATATTAGTGCCTCCGCAGAGCTCACAGTCTTGGGTAAGTTAATGGCTCAAGATGAGTTTACTCTGTACCCTTCAAAATATATTACTGTCACACTTTTAAATTCTTATCACTGAATTGCTTCCTATGTTTATTAGTGTGAAATTGTGAAGTCCCAATACTCCACACATATCCTTGCTCTACTTTGATTAATTGCATAGAGGTTAAATGCAGTGTTTGAGTACTTGCTCGCTGATTACAATCTAAATACATCAGTTTTTAATTATTCCACTGATACAACAAAACCTATCAAAAATTATTACTTAACAAATGTGTTAACAAATGAGAGGTTCCAAAATATCCAGGGAAAATAAATGAAGAAATGAATGAGAAAAATTGTGTAAAAAATATGCACTTGAGTGGAAAACTCAGACGTCGTTTGAGATGACAGGGTCTCTGACATTAAATTCAGATGTGTTGATAAGATTGTTTTGTTAATATGGAAACGCTATAGATGTTATGTTGAAAGCGAACCGTCAAAATCAAAAACATGTAAAGAAAACTTTCAGGGCAAGAATCTAAAGAAATGTAAGGGGCATAGTTGGGTCCTTCTTATTCAGATAGGCAGAGTCCCTGCGTATTGCAAATTAATAACAATTAAAAATTCAGGTACTGAAACAAATTTCATCATCTACTCCTGAGTTCTTTTAGCCAGTTTCATTTGAATCATGTAGTTTGGAGAAAATAACATTTGAATTTCAATTTCTTTCTCCTTTGGCAACAACAAAAAATTATTTACTGGTCTCTGGACTTTTTCCTCTGGAATAAATCTTTTTACTTTTTAAGGAGTTCAGGAAAAATCCTAGGCTCTGTAAACGTTATACAGTAGAATGAAAAGGTATGGTATGCTGATCATATCTGCTAACCTATATCGTAACATTGTTATGCTATCCATTTTACTTTTTGGCTTTAAAGTTTATTCAGAAAATGCTTTTGCCTACAGACAGGGTAATAACAGATATGATGGGTGAGGCAATGGAGTTTTTTGTTCTTTGATAAAACCATAAATATTAAACTAAGAATGAACTTTAATTCTTTGGTTTTAGAGGTAGCATTATTCCAACTAACATATCAGCTGTCTTTAGAATGGCAACCATTTAATTTCCTCTTACTTTATATGGAAGTTTTTCGGCAAAACAAAGAACTTTCACACTTGTAACATCAAAGTACAGTAACACAGAATGGCTACCGTAGAATTTATCTTGTAATGTGTCATAAGGCAAATGCCGTTATGGACTTAGCTAGAGTTTATGGTGATCATAGGTAAACCTTGTCAACTTAAAAAGCAAATCTGCCTATTTTATCTCAAAATGAGTTTATTTGGGAATAGCCAAAAGAATTGCAATTTGGGATGTCCATGCTATGGCAAACCATAGGCAAATCCAGCAAACAAGGGGAGCTGCTTTTACAGAGAAAAAGGAGGAATAGGGAGGGGCTGTTCTAAACAAAAATCCATTGGGGGAAAGTAACAGTTCACGTCGCAATGCCTTATGGCTGAGCTGTGGTATTTCTCATCGGCTGGGCTGTTGCCTGGTGGTAAGAGAAATCTTCGTTGAGTAGTAAAGTACTTCCTCTTGTCCTAGATGCGAGCCTCTGTCTCTTCTGGTTTGGTGTAATTGACATGTGTGACAGGGTATGAGAGCTCCCCATACAGGCCTTCCTGACTCCAATCAATTTAGTTGTAGCTTCTTTTATTAAATTCCACAAATGAGGTTAGATTTTATATCAAATTAATGCACAATAGTTAGACTTTGATGCTTCATTAATATCTAAACCAAATGTATATAAATTCTGATTTCTGAGGATAAACTAATTAGCCAAGAAATACATCTATGGATGTACATTATGCACACATATTGACATTCATGTCGTCTTCTTCTATGTGTTCTTGTGCACATGTGTATGTTCTCTAATTCTTTATTGTTAAGTAGTATCTTGTATCCATTTTTTATTAAAAAACAAACAAACACTGAGCTGATTATTCTTATATATTTGTCATTTATTTGCTTATATCTTAAGGAAAAGTATCTCAGAAATGTTTAGGGGCCGGCCCTGTGGCCGAGTGGTTAGTTTGTGTGCTCCGGTTTGGCTGCCCAGGGTTTCACTGGTTTGGATCCCAGGTGCAGACGTGGCACTGCTCGTCAGGCTGTGCTGAGGTGGCATTCCATATAGCACAACCAGAAGGACCTATAAATAGAATATACAACTATGTACTGCGGGGCTTTGGGGAGAAGAAAAATAAGGGGAAAAGAAGAAGATTGGCAAGAGTTGTTAGCTCAGGTCTCAATCTTTAAAAAAAAAAAAAAAGAATGTTTATACTCTCACCAGCAGTGCAAGAATTTGCTCCTCACCAAAAGAGTACCTTCTTCTCAACCCCTCAGTATATGTCTAATAATTTTGTAAAATGGAGTCTCGTTCTAGTTTGCATCCCTATTAAATTCAGATTTCTTTTTATAGTTTTACTGGACATTTGCATTTTATATTTTATGAGTTGGCTATCAATCTTTTTTGGCCTGTATACATTTTTTGAAAAAAAATCTTAATTTTGCTGATTTGCAGGAACTTTTTTTGTTTTGTTTTTTTTGGGGAAGATTAGCCCTGAGGTAACTACTGCCAGTCCTCCTCTTTTTGCTGAGGAAACCTGACCCTGAGCTAACATCCGTGCCCATCTTCCTCTACTTTATACGTGGGACGCCTACCACAGCATAGTGTGCCAAGCAGAGCCATGTCCACACCTGGGATCTGAACTGGCGAACCCCGGGCTGCTGAGAAGCAGAGCATGTGAACTTACCCGCTGCGTCACCGGGCCGTCCCCCTGCAGGAACTTTTTATATAGGAAGAATAGTAACTGTGCTGTGTATGCTCTGTGTGTTTATTTTGCTGTTGCTGCTGCTGTTTTTGTTTTATATTTTGTATAGGGTACCTAGTCTTTTTCTTTATGCTTGCGGGCCTTGTTGCCATTAGATTTAACATTTTTCCTCTAAATGGACCACCCCACTCTATTTTAAAAAATCTGGATGTAGATTACATGTTGGGAATGTGGTGAATTAGAATCATTATTAATTTTTAAAACTAGTTACAGCTGTATTTACACCTTGGGTCTTATTTTTTTTAGGGAATCTTCTTGGTAACAGGGTATACATTTTAAATGTTTCCCAAAGACCTATTGTGATTTATAACCATTGTAGAAGGCATGATTTAATTTAGGAGGTTGTTGTAATACTGTTTTAATTATTCTACCCAGGCTTTAAAATGAACGCTGCTATAATAAAATCTTTGATATAGTGTTTGACTATTCTGTTATAAAGTTCAGTTCATCCTGCTCGACTGAACTTGTATGGGAAATAGAATTTCTTACTTTTTTTTTTTTTTAAAGATTTTATTTTTTTCCTTTTTCTCCCCAAAGCCCCCCGGTACATAGTTGTATATTCTTTGTTGTGGGTCCTTCTGGTTGTGGCATGTGGGACGCTGCCTCAGCGTGGTTTGATGAGCAGTGCCATGTCCGCGCCCAGGATTCGAACCAACGAAACACTGGGCTGCCTGCAGCGGAGCGCGCGAACTTAACCACTCGGCCACGGGGCCAGCCCCTCTTACTTTTTTTTTAAAGTGGAAGATGGGGAGAAGAAAACTATATTACCAGTATTATTCAAATTTTGTTTTCATCATTTTTAAGAATTTAAGCATAATTTAAATTCTTCATAAGATAAAATCCCACAAGAAATCCAAGCTTGTGCTTATAAACTTGAATCATGCATTTTATTAGACTCTTGTTTTGCCTTTCAACTCGTGGCTCTTTCTTGCACTTAGACTGGCTTTAAATGTGAACCTGCGTGAACTAACAGTCTTTCCAAGTAGGATATCATTTTACATACAAGAAGATGAAGAGATATGCTGTGGTCTTCCTCAAGAGTTTCAGAGTTAATATACATTAAATGTAACTTAAAGCATTTACATTATAAACTGAAAATGAAAGTGCCATAATAATTAAACCTCTTCTAGAAATCTATATTAGATAAGACTAAGGACAACCTTGTCTAAAATAAATATAACAAATAACTTTATGCATCTATTGATAATAACCATCTACGTTAACATTTCTAACCTATTAGAATAACCATCGATATAGTCTTGGTGGACGTATTTCTAGTACATGAGCAGCACTAGGTTCTGGGAAGGCTACGAACAGGTTTGAAGTCTGACTTTAATGTGCTTGCAGTATAGTTACAAATTCACACAATCAAATACCCTAAAGCCTGCTGACTAAGATTTTGTCCATTTGCACATAAACATGGAATCTGTGAAGACATGACAAGTTGATAGTCTCCCTTCTCATAAAAGACAGAGCCTAAAGCAGTGCTGGCCGGAGAAGTCCCGAAGGGGAGGATGCAGAGGGAGACTCTCTGAATACTGTTGCCAGCTTATATTTTCTTTATCACTACTGTCGTGATTATTTTTTTCAACTCCAGTTTTTCAAAAAGAACTAAAGAATGGTATTCTGTCCATTCTTGTTTTCAAAATGTTCAGCTTACTAGCTGGAGAATTATAATCACCACTTGTGAACAGATATCCATTCTTTCCTCCATCTACCCATCTCCACCATCATATACACACCTCTATACACAGCGAGGCAACCCTTGATAAACGTGCAGGAGATTTGCCACTGCCTCAGGTCTAGATTGAATCATTGTCTGAATCAATGCAGAAATGCATGCTTAAAAAAGGTATTTGATCATTAACCAATGCAGTGTTCGACCTTGGACAAACGCTGTACACTATCCATACATACACAGAAGGAGATGGGTGAAAGTTCACCGTTCAATAAAAGCCTTTAGGTCTAACATAAGTGAGAATATGAAAATACTTTGATTTCCTCAACTGTTTACCTTATCAACATTCTAGAGAAACGTTGGCTAGAATTGGCATAAATTGGCTTTATAGGACACAGATAAATCTGCTAGTTCAGTCCTTTGCACATAACTGAAAACTTGAAACCAAATCTGAGTTCGCCGTATCCTCCACCCAATGAGTGGCTCATGTCACTTCATGTGGTGTTTTAATTTATGCTTCTGCCAAGTAAACTCCTCTGAAAAGAAGTCTTTTCAGGCAAATATTACCCCTTCTCGAGACTGCTCCTTAAGTGACAGGGATCCATGGGTCACCCTCCAGGAATGTGTTCAGAAGGGCTCTCTCTACTGACCTGAACATGTCTGCCTAACACAGATATGTTCTTTAAGCCTCATGGTAGTGGATTCAGAATATGAAACTATATTTTAATATATATCCAAATATAATATACATCATGTGTATGTATATACATAAAACACTTATTCTTTAATTCTAAGAAAATGTCTCTTCAAAATCCATTCTTTCAAATGCATATGGTTATCTCAACCATTAAATAATGTTCTGATTCTGCAAATAGTTAGAAAATATACCAAGCTATTCAGAAAGTTTTAGAAAAATCATTTTAAAAGTGAGTTAAGAAGCTAGCAGACTAAGATACATGGATAAGTTAAAAACCTCTCTTAAAAACTATCATTTTGTAATGTAGTGGGATGGAAAAGTCCATATTAGCTCACTTTCTTCTGAAAATCCTTTTTAATAATAAAAAAGAGGGCTGGCTATATAGTGAGCTAAACAATTACAGTTTCTAGTCTGAGACACACAACTGAACCACAGCATTAGCACCAAAGCAGCAGTGACAGTTGAGTGCCTCTTGTGTACTCTGCCAAGTACTCTTGGGCAGAGGAAGACACGGATGACATAGATCCAGACCTCAAAGACTAGTTAGCAAACAGACAAGAAGTAGGCAGTTACTAAGACAGCCAAGGAACAGTTGGGAAAGAGGGAGCTGAGGCCCCTAAATCAAGAGTTCAACAAAGAGGAGAGAATAGGAGTTGGGGGGTTGGGTAGTGGGTTGGAGGGAGAACATTCTGGGCAGAGGGAAGAAAGTGGGCAAAAGTTTGGAGATAAGCCAGAGATGGGGAAGGGGAAGTGATGCAATGTAATTGAAGATTGTGGGCACAAAGGAACTCTGATGGTAGACCAGAAAAGTGGTATAGATGCTGAATATTTTGCTAATGTAATTAGATTTTTGTCTTAAGGGTAATAGAAAGACAAGGAAAGATTTTTGAGTTGTGGCTTACTAGCTGTTTCATCTTGGCCGGTTATCTAACTCTCTAATCTTTAATTCCTCCATTTGTAAAGAATGATAATTACTTCCTCACAGGATTTGGTGACTGGTAGGTGGTGAGATTTGGGAGAGAAGGATTCCAGAATAGCAAGGCACAGCTTTGGGTGCTCTGGGAAATAAAGAAATATAGGATGCTAATCTAGTACTCATGAGAAGACTACAGCCTAGTTGCAAAGATTAAGCAAAACCAAAATGAAAAAAAAAAATGCCAGGAATATTAAAACATCTCTTGCATTCTCTCTATATCCAATTTTCCTCGACTATAAAATATACATAGCAACATTCCTATGTAGCAACTTAAAAACAGATGCCATGTCTTGTTCATCTTGGCCAAGCAAACCCTTGGTTTGTTCTCTGGTTCATCTGAGTTTTAAACATAAGAAATACAATTGTGTGGGCATCATGCACAAGTTGTGTAACTTTCTATCAAAATATTTTATAAGCTCTCTATTGCAATTCATGTTTTTTTCATAGACCACTGTATAGACTGAATTGCTTCCCCCACAAATTCATATGTTGAAGAATTAATACCCAGTTGACTGTTTTTGGTGATAGGAACTTTAAGGAGGTAATTAAGGTTAAATGAGGTCATAAGGGTGGGGCTCTGATCCAATAGGAATGGTCCTTATAAGAAGAGGAAGTTGGATCAGAGCGCTCTCTCTCAGCTCAAGCCCACACAACACAGGACACCTGAGGACCCAGAGAGAAGGGGCCAACTGCAATCCAAGGAGAGATGTCTCGCCACAAACCAACCCTGCTGGCATCTTGATCTTAGACTCCTAGCCTCCAGAACTGTGAAAAAAATAAATTTATGTTGTCTAAGCCACCCAGCCTGTGGTATTTTCTTATGGGAGCCTGAGCAGACTCATATAACCAGAGAAAGAGTAGTTGTTCTATGCATTATACTGTTAAAAAGATTCTTGGTCAGTTTTATAGAGACATGGGTAACAATAGAGATGTATATTACCATCATTTCTTACATATTGTTAGTACTGACCACTTTAAATTTCCAGGTGTGTGAAAAAAATGTCCCCTCTACAATAGCAATGAATCAAAACAATTTATCCATTTATATACTAGGTTATATATAGTTCTAAGATCCTTACAAATTTAATGTTCCTTTGTCTTTTTTTTTCCTTCAATATCATCATCATCATCATTTAGCAGTTTCTAAGTATAAGGTACTATTTACATTTTAGATCCTATAACTTTAAATTATCTCTACCAATTTTAATAGTAAATATTAAGTATGAAGAAATTGTTTATTCTTTTCTAAATCAATTCTGAGATAGATTCAATTTACTACAACAAGCATGTAAATGTTCACACCCCATCAACTCTCAGAGGTGTCTAGTAATGAAAGGCAGCATGATAATTAAAAGTTGATATGGCTTTGGGTCCTTTTATTTTTTTGCATATGCTTTAGTTTTGTAATTTTTTACAGAAATATGTGATGATAGTTGCTACTTTCTGAGCATGTATAATTGGCCAAGTAGGAAATTGACCCATCCATCTGTGTGAAGAGTAAGTGGCATATCCACCTCCCATTAAGGTGTTCAATCACCTCCTTTATAACCTTGCTGGTAGATCACCCATGTTGGGTTTTAAGCTTAGCTTTTTAGCCATAAATGGAAAATAGTTATCATAAAATATATTAATTAAGATAATATTTATCCTTCTATTACAATATGTAACTCTTTGAATGGAGTTCCCTTGGATTTACAACATCCCTGCTTCTGCTTAAGTAGCAGTCCTTAAATTTCATACCTTTCTGTAATTGGCCTTTATTAGCAGTGACCTCCCTCACCCATAGGCATTTAATGATCATAGTCATAAAAGCAATGCCTTAGGTAAGTTTATATTGATTACCCTTTACAAGACAATTGCCAACTGGATCATATTGAAATTAGCCGAGTTTTTTCTTGTAGGGATATGATCCCAAATGCAAGATACAAGTGCATAATATTAGACAGAATTAAAATTTAAAAAATTCAACATCATCTATTAGCTGCTTCTTCCCATCACTGTGTTGATTTCTTATTACAGTTACTTTCCCTAAATGAAATCACAGCTATTATAAGAGTATGCAGAAGTTCTATCCAAAACGTTGTCTAGAAGATTCTGTTGAACACATATATGTATTAGGAGAAGAGAAATGGTAAGTTGAGGCTCTTAGTAATAATATGATTTGTTATTACAATCATAAGTATACCTGGCTGTGGAAATACTAGTTGGATTAGTGGTAGAATTTATTTATTCATTGCACAAATATTTGTTTGAAGGCCTACCATGTGGACCTCTACTCTCCTTCCCTCTTCCATTGGAGAAAACAATTTCAACAGTGTTTTGCATTTATCCTTGAGATGGTTATAAATCTAATTTTTTTCTTTCTCAGACAGATAAGGAAGGAAGTAGAGGCCCCGGAGGGAAAGGCAGAGGCTATGTACTAATTCAGAGCATTAAAAAGGCAATCTAAGGCTGAGATTTTAATTAGCCCCAACAATCTCAGCAAGGTGAATTGACCATCTGTGGTTTAGAAGGAGAACTGCTGACAGTGGTGGAAGGCTACCCAAAAGGGCTTTCGTGCCAAAGTTGTCCTGAAGTACCAGAACTACACATTATCCCAGAAGGAGTTTGACTGTGTGATAAGACTAAAACTAAATTAGACAGGAGTTTTAATCAAAGTTAACAAGAGTTAGCATCAGTTATGCTTGCTAATCGTCAAAGACTAGGGAGCAAAGCATGACATTTCCTTATGTACTTTCTAAGGATTTTTTTTATCTGATCTATTCTTTAATATATCTAGTTATAATCATTTCAATAGTTTTACATAGTAAGATGTGGGCTCATCTTTAGTATAATCTGGTATATTTGAGCAGGGAACCACCAAAGTATACCTGATAGTCATACACCTGAAATTCATACTATAAGACCAAGTTAGTGGCAGTGTACCTAAGGGCAAAAAGCCCCAACTTGAAAACATAAGTTTAAAATGTGGAGCTTCTATCTATACATTGGTTGATTTATTTATTCACTCATTCAGCAAATGTGTGTTGAAAATGCAATAATTTTCTTGCCAATTTTTTTTCTTGGAAAAACAGCTTTACTGAGATATGATTCACATAATTTACATACTATACAATTTGCATTTAAAGTGTATAATTTAATGGTTTTCAGTATAATCACAGATGTGTACAACCATATCTGACCACAGTCAATTTTAGAACATGTTCATCACTTCAGAAAGAAACCCTGCACCCTTTAGCTACCACTCCCCTCCCCTTCTGTTCTCCCTCCTCCTGCCTACCCCCAGCCCTAAGACCAATCTGCTTCCTGTCTTTGTAGATTTTCCTATGCTGGCCATTTCATATGAATGGAATCATAGAATATGTTGTGTTTTGTGACTGATTTCTTTAACTTAGCTAATGTTCTCAAGGTTCATCCTTGTTGTAGTATATATCAGTACTTCATTACTTCTTATGGCTGAATAATATTCCATGGTGTAGATATACCACGTTTCATTTATCCATTCATTAGTTGATGGGCATTTGGATCGTCTCTGGCTAAGCCTATTATGAATAATTCTGGATAAGTATTTGTGTAACATATGTTTTCAATTCTCTTGGGTATATGCCTAGGAGTGGAATTGCTGAGTCGTAAGGTAACTCTATTTTTAACCATTTGAGGAACTACCAGACTGTTTTCCAAAGCGACTACAGCATTTTACGTTCCCACCAGCAATGTATGAGTATTTCTGTTTTTCTACGTCCTTACCAACACTTGTTATTAGGTAACTTTTTTGTTCTAGCCAGCCTACTGGGTGTGAGATGGTATCTCATTGTGGGGTCAATTTGCATTTCTCTGATGACTAATAATGTCAAGTCTCTTTTCAATTTACATATTGGCTATTTGTATAGCATTTCTTGAAGAAATGTATATCCAGATGCTTTGCTCATTTTTTAATTGGGTTATTTGTCTTTTTTATTATTGAATTGTAATGGCTTTTTATGGGCTTATGTGTGTGGGCTGAGGTATACCACTTTCACAGGAACAGCTTAAATGGAACACTGCACAGAGGAACTGCTAAGGGGAACATGAGGTCATTGGCTACCTGGATGAAAATGTTCAAGGTCACAAAGGTTGATCTTTTGTGCTTTGCTGTTCTCTTAAACTGACACTGTGTCATATATGCATACTGTTTGCTCGTTGATCATTAGATCCGGCACTATGTGCGCCCATGCAACAACCATCTCCCTTCCCTGTGCTTCCATAATTTCTGGTTAATTCCATTATTAACACTTAAAACATTGGTTAGGCAATTTTCATAGAAATTCATATGGCGAGTTGTAATCACATATAAGCCAAGTTGGTTTCTCAAAGGGAGGGGTGGTATCTTAGTCATTTTCATGTCTCCAGTATCTTGCAGACCAGTTGACATGAATTAAGCATTTAAGAATGTGTAAGAAATGCATAGTTTTCTCTGTCCGAATTAAATTTGTTTTCTCATCATGAATGTTGCATTTCGGTATAAGAAAAACAATCGTCTCATTCATTTAATCCTTGTGACAAAAAAATCATTGTACACAAGCCTCAGGCTCTGAGTCTTCTTTCTCCTTTTATTCACATTTCTGTTGCTCAGAAAATCTGTTCCTATGCATGAAGTTTTAACTGCACTATGATTAAGACATGACAAAACGTTCTAAATTGCAATTGAAGTACTTTAGTAGTTACTCCTTGTGAAACACATTTTGAGTACAAGTTCAGTATGAACAAAATGGGCAAAATTAAAGGTATAGGAACTAGACAATTGAGTGAGACATCAAGTAAAGATGAAAGCTGAACATTATCATTTACCAACATTCTACAAACTATATTTTTATTATCAGATACTCCTAATAAAAATGGAAAAACACAAAACAAGACAAAACAAAACAAAAAACCCTCTGTGGTTACCTCAACTTGGGAAATATTGTTTCAAACAAAGTTAAATTAAACAGGTACATACTACAGGATTTCTCAGAATTCCAACAGGCTACTGTTTGGGAAATGCTGTGTGCAGTTAGCAAATGCTATAGAGTTCATTTTTTGGGTTTTTTTTTTTTTTTTTTGGAGATTGAAGAAGTGCTACAGATGAAGAATCTCCTATCATCAGCAGTAAAGCTGCACTAATTTGGCTTATATGTAATTGCAACTTACTGTATACATTTCTATGGAAACTGCCTACCCAATTAAAAGGGGATTTTTAGCATGGTTAATGGGTGTAGCCACTTTTCTTTATTCTTGCAGTTCAGACCCATTATACATTCTGTGAGAAGCAACATGATGCCATTTTAATCACAGCCCAGTGCTTCCCTCCTGCTAAGAAAAATAAATGTGATATGTGTGAGTTTACATCCACCACTTCTTTAGAGGACCAGCAAAGAAAATAATTAGCCCAAGTGATGACATTACATAATTCAATTTTCCCTTGATATGTTCTTACTGACATTCAAAAAGTAGTTAGTGAATCCAACTGCCGAATGCTCAGTAATAACATTTTATCACCAATTTCCAGTGCTTGAAAACAAAAGAAATTTCAAATGAGCTGGGGGATTGTGTGGTTGGTGTGTGTGTGATTCTTAAAGGATGGTTAGCCAGAGAGAAGTGGGGATTGTGCAAGTCATATTGTGTCTCTCCTTTAGAATGATAATTTAGCTTGCGAAGTACCTTGGGAATGAAGACTATACAGGATCATTAAGTAGATACGTGCGGGAAGGTGGAGTGAGAGGAGAGACATTTTACTTGCTTGATTTTTAAAACAATAAAATAATAATAAATGAAATTCTGGCCTCAGCAGAAGGCAAGAATGAAAAAGTTTTTCTCCTCATTCCTTCTTCACTCCCTTCTGTGTAAAAAGAGGGGTAAGTTAGTTCTCATTTTTCACTTCCACTGCAAACTGCTTGGTCTTCTTTTTTTTCGCTGAATACTCTATGCTTATCAGTATCTCCCCTAAAATCTGGAGCATTTATGTGACTATGACTCTCATCTTTCATTCTACCCACACCTCCTGCTTTCACCATCTTGCTCCTCTCTCCACTCCTCCAACCTACTCCAGTTTACACTTGAGGGTGACTGGGCAAAAGGCCATTAACACATCCCTCAATCTCTAAGCGTTACCTGTGCAATGGGCCAGGGACACCTAGCCTGAAGAGCTATTACGAAGATTAGACCAAGTGAAGTACTAGGTGTTCAGTGCAGCTCGAGGACAGTGCCTGGAGTAGAGCAGATTCTCCATAGGTGACATTGTTATCATTATTGTTATTAACAACAGGTATCTGCTTTCAGATACCTTCTCTTTCCAGATGCTTTCCCTTTCGTTACTCAGACTCAAACTAGCAAATCTCATTCAGATCTTGTTTCATAGGTTAGACAGCTCTTGCCATCTTGACATTTCAGGGAAACTCAAGGAGGAGAAAGCAACTGTGATAAAAAAGCACACTAGGGTGACTCTGAGAGTAGTAGAACTTAAGCAAGGCAGTACAATTTATCACAACATATAGCATCACTGAACCAAAGTTGTGCAAGTGGGCATTAGAACAATATAGTGGGAGAAGGTGAATAAGCTTTGCTGGTTTGGGTGGGCTGTATAGTCTGCTGATTTGGGCATGAACCATGGCCTGGTGAAGATGAGGTATTAACTATTATCTATTATTATTTAAAAAAATAATTTGCACTAAAACTATTACAGGCTTTCTTGAGGGACCTTAAGAAGTGTGCTACCATTATTCACACTTTACTAAAGACTAGGAGAAATGTCAACCTTGTAAATTATTAAGAAAATGACCCAGAAAATAAGTATTCACAGTTAAGTTAGCTTCGGATAAGAAGGAATATTTATAATCCATGTACGTAATACATGTGAAAACTGTCAAAATAAATAAATAGAGTTTGGGTTAATGAATATGGCTTCAGTGTTGCAACATATTAAACCTAGTCATCAGCTTCGATCCCTCTTTTCCCTGTTCCCTACATTGAATCCATAACAGTTCAACCTCCAGAATGTTTCTTCTTTTTTCAAAGATTGGCACCTGAGCTAACATCTGTTGCCAATCTTCTTTTTTTTTCTTCTTCTCTCCAAAGCCCCCCCAAGTACATAGTTGTATATTCTAGTTGTAGGTCCCTCTGGTTGTGTTACATAGGATGCCTCCTTAGCATTACTTGATGAGTGGTGGCATGTTTGCGCCCGGGATCTGAACTAGTGAAACCCTGGGCCGCCTAAGCGGAGCGCAGGAACTTAACCGCTTGACCACAGGGCCTGCCCCCAGAATGTATTTGTAATCTATCCACTTCTCTCCATCCTGACTTCCCTCACCCTGAACCCAACTACTCTTAACTGTTACTTAGACCAGATCTACAACTTCCTAGCTGGTCTCTTTTCCAGTCCTGCCTTACCGTAGCCCATTTTCTGAATGATGTTGTTAACAGGTTAATCAGAACACAGAATCCCACTTCTAGAAATTAAATCTGAAGATCCTTCCATTTTGCTTAGACTAAACTGAAAACGCCTACCACATCCTACAAACCATGCTGGGACTTAGCTTGTGCTTACCTTTCTAACGTCATCATGTTCTACCTCCTATTCATTAGGCTCCACCAATGCTGGCCTCCTGCCTTGTCTTTGACCAAACCAAACAATTTCCAGTCTCAAATCATTTCTTTGGGCAGTTCCCATATCTGGAATTCTCTTCCCTCCATTCAGATCCTATCACAAACACTACCTTCCTATGGGGTTTGTCTTGTCCATTCTGACTAAATCAGCCTCTCCCGGTTACTCTGTCCCACCATCCTTTTATTTTTCCTTTGTAGTACTTACCACAATCTGTTATAATCTACGTACTCATTCACTGTTTCTGGCCCCCTCAGTGAAATGTTAACTCCACCAGAGTAGAGTCCTTATGTGTTTTGTTCACTATGATGTCTCCAGAAACAAACAAACAAATGAACCTGTTGAATTAATGACATGTTGCCATCATTATCTGCATTGATATTCTCATAGACTACATTTATCGGGCACTCATATGTGCCAGACATTGTGCACAGTGCCTTGCCTTCTCATTTAATGCCTTAAAAATCTATTGGGGGGTCCTATTTTTATCTCCATTTTAAAGTGGAGGAAATTGAGGCTCATCATCATTACTATTGTCGTCGTCATTGTCATCATCATCATTATCATTTCAGGAAGCAAAATTAGAATTGGTATTGTCTACCTTTCTCATACAGTGGTGAGAGGAAGGAATAGGGCTCTGAGATGTAGAAAAGCCCATCAAGACAATCTGAATGAGCTGCTCAGACAGGTGGATCATCATGGGTTGTTTCTGGCAAGCATAAAACAGATGAAAGTCATGGAAGCTGTGTAATTCTCAAAGTTTGGTCTGCAGGCCAGCAGCATTGGCATCGCTTGTGAGCCTGTTAGAAATGCAAATGCACTGGCCTTTCCCTGGTCTACTGGATGAGAATCTCTAGGGTTGGAGCCAGGAAACTGAGTCGTAATAAGCCTTTCAGGTTATTCTTAACCCCTGCTTTAGGAAAAGGAAGGCCAATCTGGCAGTTAGCAAAGAAAGAGGATACTAAGAAGAGTAAGCCAAAACATTCATATTCAAAAACCAAAACGAACAAATAAAAGTAGGGTTAGCAGGCCGTGTACAAAGACATGGACCTGTTGTTAAAATTGGAGTATAATTTTAAATATTAAAGCTGGTCATAACAGTCTAGTTAGAGAACAGGGTGGAAAGTGAGAATAGAGTTAGACAGCATGCAGGTAGACTTGGTCTTTTCACTGGTAGTACTTGCTCAAGTTCTAGATATTCCCCTCTGGTATACAGAATTAGTATCAGAGCACGAGGTTGGACCAAACCAAAAGCAGAATTAAAAAATCCTGCACTGTGGCGCCAGTTGTAGCAACTGGAAGAATGGGGGCCTGGGGAGGAAGGTGGGCCATTACGACTGCACTGACACAGATCTGTAAGTTTGCAGATGACTCTGAAGCTGTTGCAACTGGTGAGATGGATGGGTCCTGCAAGAACATTTTGTCATGCTGTGTGAATAGGCAAAATAATACTGGATAAATTTCAGCTGTGGAAAGTATATGGCAATGTATCTGGGGAAATATAATCCAAAGTATGCTGATAAAATGAATTACTCTCTCTGTTATTACTTGTGTCTAAAAAAAAGATACCTGAATTTATGTCAACTGTCTCTCGAAGACAGTCCATTACAGTAGCAGTTCAACCAAATGCCAGAGATAAACATGATAAAATTGAAAAAACAATATTATATAATTTTGTTATATCTTTGAACAGAACTAATAATGTTCTCATACTTGGAGTAGAGGTCATAGTTCTATTCAGTACATTCCATTAAGGCCATAAAGCAGTTAGAAAAGACTAACCAAAATGATCAAAAGAACGAAATAGCAAGACCAGGAGAAGTTTTTAGTTCAGAAAAATGATGGGTGAAAAGGGACACAATCAAATTCATGTCCATGAAGGATATTAGTAAGTGAAGTGTGGACACGTTCAACAAATTCAAGAATACTACACCTAGGAGAACCCTCTTGAAGCTTGAAGGTAATTTTAGGACAAAAAAAAAGTATAGAATTTCTTTATATACCTGGTGGTAAATTTATTGATGTTTTTTCCCATAAGACAGTTCACAAACTAGAAAGATAATAAGGAACACAAATAACTATTTATGTATGGAAGATAAGATTCAAAATGATTTATAAAAGGGAAGCTCTAGATTATTCTGTATATGTTTAAAAAAAAACATTATTCAGGGAAGTATCCACAATTATGCATCCTAATGAAAGACAAATACAGAAATTGATGACTTATGTAGTATTATAGTTTTTAAATATTATTAACATATATGTATACATATATCATATATATGTGCACACACATATATGCATATACATGTAAAAATTTATATTTGCTTTCATTTAAAATAAAATTTTATTGTCTTTATGAGAGAAGCATGTACACATTAATTATAGACTAGTTATAGACTAGTTATGGTTACAATTATAGACTAGTTAATTATAGTCTATATTTGAAAATACAGACTAGTAGACAAAAAAATCACACACAGCTTCATATTATCCAAAGATAACAACTTTTAATGTTTTACTGTACTATTTTCTCTATATGTTTATAATTTTCTTTTTATCTGATTTTTAAAAGTATTTCTTGCCTCTAGGATTTTGCCACTAAGATGGCAAAATTGATTTAAGAAGGCATTTCTTTAATCTTAATATGAAAATACTAATATTTGGTGAAATTCAGTTTACTAGTATATAAAATTCTTGCTGTATATTCAAAGTGAATTTAGACTGTGGACATTCTGTTTTCTTTCTAAATCTTGTTTTAGTATTCAAGTTATTGCACTCATCAAATTAAGTAATTATCTAATTCTACATTATTTCTATAAACACCCCATTTTATTTCTGATGTCTTTTAATAGTATCCTGTTTGTAAAGACTGTTTTTTAATATCATGCAGGTGCCTCCTGTGTTGTTCATATATACCCAGTTTGAAATACTTTACCTTTTCCAAGGAGGGTTTCACTTATCCATATTTATTTTCACACACAATTTAAACTATTGTCATGAGATATTTGAAACAGAGTCTGAATTTTAATATTTATGCTCTTCACTAGCTATATTAGAAAGCCATATGAAGATTTAAATTAGATTACGGATGAAAACACTTGGTATAATGCCTGGCACAGAGTAAGCATTGACATTATTATTATTGTTGGGATTATTTCCTCTGTCTTATTTGATACCTCTGGCTTTTATTTTAATGTCATTTTGGTATTTTCTTTGTTTAAATCTTCTACTGTGTAGTTTTTTTGGTTTTAATTTTTGTAGTGGCTCAGAAGATAGACACACTATTACAAAATTTACAGGTAATTAACCAAATGATAAAAATAGTTACATAATTCTATACTTCCAAAATATGAAAGCCTGATGGAGAATTTAGAATGCCATTATTTCTGCTGCTTCTTCCTCCTTTAGAGCTCATTGATATTAGTATTTTGGTGCTACACAAATTTCATTTATCTAAAATTGTTTCAGATATTTGCCTTTGATTTTTCATTCTATCTGCTAAAATAATTCTGCATACTTAATTATGTCCATGTAAGCATTTTAGTTGTTAGCTGGCAGAAGTAGAAGGTGACATGTGGAGACAATTACTGATGTTTAGTGAAATATATGGAAAGCATGGCTGAGAGTTCATGAACAAACAGTAAAAATGTTTTACAATCTCTATGTTTATACCATTATGCTCTTTTAATTGATGTGTGAAAACATTTTCTACATCGCTTACATAGGACCCATATATATATAAATTTAAGTACTTTAAGAAAGGAATGAATGTTTCTTATTTATTTTTATTTAAGTTTTTTCTGAAAAACTGAGAGGGACTTTATGATGTTATTGGTAATTTTTTAAAGGACTAGGAAGTGATGGTTTATGAGAATATCAAAGTTTGGCAACAAACCTGGGGTTTAAATACTAGTAAGAAAAGCATCATTCTGGTGAATAGCATTTCCCCATCTCACTTTATACAAGGAATGAGAAAATTTATGGAAGCAAGGATGCTTCCTTGGTAATGTGGATGATTGAAGAACCATATTTGCCTCATCAAGAATGAGAGTAATATTTTGGAAGACTGAGAAGGGACCTAAGGGTGTTAGAAAAGTCTGCAGAATTGTCCATAAGTCATAGGAAGTGACACCTCAATGTCCTGAATTGTGAAAGTCCAAAAGTTAAAGGCAGAATCCCTAAGGACCAGGAGCTTCAACATGGATTCTGCATCCACAACTGGGTGTGTGGTTGCTGCAAATAAAGTTTGAAGCCTAGAGACACTATCTTCGTCTGGAGGAGACCTAGTTTTTCCGTAAGAGTTTACCAAGCAAGAACACATGGAAAGCATTGATAAGTGATAGTGGAGAAGGAGTCAGGGAATCCAATAAAAAAAAGAAAAATTCTATGGCAACGGTGCTTAAAGTGTGGTTTCTGGACCAGCAGCAGCAACATCACCTGGAATATGTTAAAAATACAAAATCTTGCTCTCTACCCCGAACCTACTGAAAAAAGATACTATAGAGGAAAGGGACGAACAATCTGTGTTCCCCTAGGCCATTCTGATACAAAAGAACCACTGAACTGTGGAACAAATTAAGGGATATTTCATATATGGATCAACAACTCCATCTCACACAGTAGTCACAGAAGGCATCTTGTATGACAGCATAATTTGATATTCATGGTGATAAACTTAAAGAATCCAAGGTTTTGCTTTAGTTGTCTGTTTGTTTTAGTCTAGTCTGTTTAAGAATGCAGATAAATTATGTAATATATCTTAGATAGCTTCTCAGCAACTTTCTTGGGAGCATTTGTCATGGTAACCTCTAGCTATCAAAAACATTTATGTTCCTAGAATACCAAATTTCTCTTCAATGCTAGATAAATATCATATTACCATATTTGTGGTGTATTATTTATAAATGAAAATCACTCACATAGTCCTGCTAAATTTGGGAGTTATCCTCCCAACCCCCCAGAAACCTTCCACTGGTTGCTGTTATTGTTTTCTTTCAAAATATGAACTCTGATTTGGACCAGAAAAATTACCTTCCTTATTTAAAGACTTATCTGAATAATGCCTCAGATACATGACGTTTTTTAATTTTAAAATAATTTATTTATAGAAAACTGTCATGAGCTCATGAGTTATAATTTACACTTGGAGTAAAGCAAAATATAAAAACTGTCACATTGATGAAATAATGTGTGTGTGATTGACATGTGCCTATAAAAACTTTATAACAATAAAAATAACCAATTATTAGAATTACATCATTTTCTGTTATTAAATGCAAAAGCATTTTCATGCAACTTCCAGGTATTCTTGCATCTAGTATACTATTTCTTTCTCTTTTTTGTTTTCTAATTTTGAGATTATAACGGTTTATAAGATTGTGCGATTTTGGGTGTACATTATTATCTATCAATTTCTAAATAGACTTCATCATGCTCAAGACCAGTAGTCTAATTTTTGTCCATTGCCGTACATATGTGCCCCTCTACCCCTGTCGCCCATCTCTCAACTCCCTTCCCCTCTGGTAACCACTAATCCATTTTCTTTATCCATGTATTTGTTATCTTCCACATATAGTGAAATCATGCAGCATTTGTCTTTCTCTGTCTGGCTTATTTCACTTAACGTCATACCCTCAAGGTCCATCTATGTTGTTGCAAATGGGACGATTTTGTCTTTTTTTATATCTGAGTAGTATTACATTCTATGTATAGATACCATATCTTCTTTATCCATTCATCTATAGATAAGCACTTGGGCTGCTTCCATGTCTTGGCTATTGTGAATAATGCTGCAATGAACATAGGGGTGCATAAATCTCTTTGGATCATTGATTTCAAGTTCTCTGGATAAATAACCAGTAGTGGGGTAGCTGTATTTTATGGTATTTCTATTTTTATTTTTTTTGAGAATTCCCATACTGTTTTCCATAGTGGCTGCACCAGTTTTCATTCCCACCAGCAGTGTATGAGCATTCCTTTTTCTCCACATCCTCTCCAACATTTGTTGTTTTTTTTCTTCGTAATTATCGCCATTCTGATCAATGTAAGGTGATATCTCCCTGAAGTTTAGATTTGCATTTTCCTAATAATTAGTGATGTTGACCATTGTTTCATGTGTCTGCTGGCCACCAAATAAATGATTTTTATACAAAGGTAAATCTGTCATATTTTAAAAAATGCATTTTCTTCTAATACCCAGAATTAATAGTGAAAATATGTGAATAAAATCCAGTTTCCTAAAAAATCATATGAATTTTTTTATTCCTAGACTGAAATATGCATAGTTATTAAAGGAAATATGCTATCTGACGTATTTGAAAGAGACCATGTCTAAAATTACAGATAATTAGAAGTACACTGCTATGACATTGATATTTCATTACGTATACTATTACTTTACTGTTGTGTTTCTTAAAATACAGAAATTGGTAAGAGAAACATGCTCTTTAGTGCCTTTGAGCAAATTACAAAAAAGAAAATAAATGAAGAAAAATGGAGTCCATTCCTCCCAGTTGATGTCACCACTGCCAGGCAGTACTGGCTTGGAGAGCTGGATTTCAGCTCCACTTGCCCCTGGGCAGGCATCATTGTGCAGTGTATAAGCCTTCCTCCTAGCTCTCCACCTATGCATCAACCTCAAACTGGAAATCTGAGGTCCAAATGTGACCCGCAGGCTTTCTTCTTCTTCTTTTTTTTTTTTTTGCCTGCACAGTAAGTGGAAACAACTTCAATTAATTGCCACTATTTTTGAATTACAGGATTTTACAGAACAATCTAGATTTCTCTCGAAATTCAGAATATGTGGTAACATTGAGCATCCATTTCTGCCTAACAGCAATTAGCTAAGGCTCTGCTTTCTCTGTAAATTAACATGTGCTGTGCAATGTCACAGTTACCATCCAAGCTTCTTTCTTTACCTGGCCTCTGTGAACATCTCGATTTACTATTTGTGATGATTCAATGTAGTAATCAGCTCTTCTCCATTAAATCTTTTCTCTCTAGGAGATTTGATAACTTCTTTAACTCTGTACCTACTGTACAAAATACAGATTTACATTTCAACATCTTTAACAACTAATTTCACTTGTTTGTTTATAGTCTTTCTCCAATTAGACAGTAAACTTCTGAAGAGTAAAGAACAGCATTTTGTTCCATCTCTGTAATCTCCATGCCCAACACATTCTGTTGTGTAGTTGTATAATGACTATTTGTTAAAAAATGAAATGGACTATTATTTTTTTAAAAAACATGAGAAATAGAGAAACGTATTTCCTACCTCCCCTCTGTACTATCCAGTGTTGCCTCAGTAATACTGTGTGACTAACTACCTGAAAACTCAGTGGTTTAAAACAACAATAATCGTTTCTTTAAGATCATGGGTCTGTAGGTTGGTGGCAACTCATCTAGCCTACAAAGTTCAGATTGGAGGTTGGGTTCAGATCTGCTCCACATCTTCTGGGGCCTAGGCATTAAGGGTCACAGCTACCTGAGGCATTGTCTTCTCACGGTGATGGAAACCCCTTCATGAAAACACATTTCAAGTTCTACTTACATCCTGTCTACTATCATTAACCAAAGCAAGTCACACGGCCAAGTCCAAGATCAATGGGTACAAAGTACCTTCCATTCACTTTAAAAAACATAGCAGGCTGGGGCTGGCCCCATGGCAGAGCGGTTAAGTTGGCGCGCTCCGCTTCGGCGGCCCAGGGTTTCACTGGTTCGAATCCTGGGCGCGGAGATGGCACCGCTCATGAGGCCATGCTGAGGAGGCATCCCACATGCCACAACTAGAAAGACCCACAACTGAAAATACACAACTATGTACCGGGGGGCTTTGGGGAGAAAAAGGAAAAATAAAATCTTAAAAAAAAAGAAAATAGCAGGCATGTTGACATGGGCATGTGAAGAATTGCAACCAATAATCCAATCCAGGGCCAAAATTAGGATCAGACAAGTGAGACACTTGCCTTGGGTGCAAAATTTAAGGGAATGTCAAAAAACTCAGTAATGAAGATAAATAATGTTTTAATACTATATTTTAAGGAATCAAAATTAATGCATAACTCCATGATGAACAAATATTAGATACAGACAGTATCTGACCACGTGTTTGCATGACTCATCTCACTTGCCTCAACTTAGTGCTGGCTCTATGGGTCTTATTCCCACTATTAGTCCCATCGAAAACATTCGCCTTAGCTGTAGTAATCTGACTATTTTTGCTTGTATCTTAACTCTCCACATTGGCATGAATATTTGTATTGAAACATATTAGGAATTCAGGTTTCCAGGAGTTTTGCTAATATATAATCTAAGATATCCCCAGAAAATGAGGGTTTAAGGCAAGTAGCTTTTAACATGAAGCGTCTTTAATTTGCAAAAATGAAATATGTAAAATATTCACTGGAAACTTTTTATCTCAGTTTAGTGGAAAAACATGCATTGCTTTTAAACAATGCAGAATGTCTCCATGTTTATAATAATCAATTCTTTATATTCTTCATATCCTGATTTTGGTTGTCCTAGCAAAAGCATGTTGGTATCAGACCACAGAGTAATAGAAATAACTGAAAATTCTCTATAGTTGGAGGTGAGGGGGTGGTGGGAGCGCTAGTACAGCAATAATTTCCTGGTCCACTTAGGGATTTCTCTATGAAGTGTTTCAGAGTGTAACTGATCTCATTAAGTGGAGGTTTAACCACAGGTATCCGACTGTCTCTCACAAGGGAGGCAAGTGAAAAACAATCATTATATCGGAGTCTTCAAAGTTTTTATTAATTTTCAAACTGGAGGTTGGAACCTGGGCTCAGGCCTGCTTATAGGAGGATATTTGTGGAATACATCTGGTGGAAAGGGCCATCCCATCCCCATGCCATGTTGCCAGACATGAGAGTCATGGGTCCCATGAAGTCCATGACCAGTTGGGACAACTTTCCGGCTGAAGTCACATGTTCAAGAATCTGTAAAGTGTTCCTACTGAATTTCAAACTTGGAGTATTCTGTGGTGACGTTTGGAAGGAGATAGCTGGGACATAATTAAGAGGGACCAATAAAGGTAAGACCTGTAAGAGAAGAGTCAATGACTCCAATCTCTTGCAGAGAGAAAGGCATCTAACTTTTTAATTTGAATTATTATTAAGGAGCAAACACAGAAGTATATCTCCATAGGTATTCTAGCTCAAAAAAGTTAAATAATATTAGTAGCATGAAAGTCTTTAAAAGAGGGAGAGTAAAATTCTAAAATAATATTATGATTAATATCCTTGTTGATTCAGGATATATAAAATATTATTTATGTGCTGTTATTTTGTGTGCTATCATAACTGTTTTATTTTAGTGTACAATAACTTTATAAGGACTCCCTACAAATCATTCTTGATTCCTATCTTTCACCAAAACCATTATATTTAATGAAATCTTAGGTTAGTTTCTCATCCACTAATTCTTCTATCAATCATTTTATGTGTGTGTGTCTTTAACTTATTCTGAACAATTGGGACATGGAATGAATTGGCAGAACTTCTTCAATTATGAATGATATTAAATAATAATGGCTATCATTTATTGAGTACCCCTTTACACCAGACGTCATGCTATATATTTCACATGAGTTTTTGCTTCTCTTCACTATAATTCACTAAAGGATGCATCATTATCCCTAGTTTACAAATTAGAAGCTGAGATTGAGGAAAGGTTAAATGGCTTGCCTATAGAGCTAACAGCTGTCCAAGTCAGAATTCAAATCCATGTTCTTTCCTCTCCCCAACGTGAACTCCTTAGGCAAGACCTACCTGCTTCTGCTTTCTGACTTGTGAATCTGTTCCAGCTGCTGAGCATCTTCCCCTTTTATTAGCATACTAACAAACACTGCATTCATTGAGGGCTCACTTACACTAGACCTAGTACTTAACAGTAATAGCTGTTGTCTCCTCTAATCCTCACATGATGCCGTATATTATCCTTGTCCCCATATTACAGGTATGAAAACTAAGGTTCTAAGAGCTTGGGTAAAACGCCTTGGTCACACATCTAGGAAATGGCTGAATCAGGATTCAAATCCAGATTGGTCTACCTCCAGATGTCATGCTCTTAACCATTATGCAAAAGTGTCTCAAGTCATGCCATGCTTCCACTGTGATGCAGTGGAAAAAAATCATTGAATAAATAGTCACAGACATCAGGTTTTTATCCCAGATGCGGCAGTTCCAAGTCCTGTTTCTTCATCTGTAAAACTATGATTAATAGTCCCTGCCCTGCTACGTCATGTCTTTGTTGTGAGACTTCAACCAGAAACCAGGAGGGAAAGCTTTAACTGCAATTGTTGCTAAAATAATGTTAGCATCTTGGGAGGCTGAGACTGTCGTAATGATTTGTGTTATATCTCACACACGTCTGGAAGAGTTCTTGACTCTGAAGCCTTTCAGGACCCAGACAAAGAGTAAATAAACATAAACTGTGTTGGTAACAGAGAAGTCAGGGGCATTTCTTGGAAGTACAAAAAGGCTCCTCTTTCCCTCTCTTCTTTGGGGCAGAATCAGCCCAAAATGTAATTAAGAGAGTTCTGAAGAAGAACACTCAGGTAGAATACTCAGGCATTCATTTCTCATTAATATATTTCCTATTATTTGTTTCAGTTCTGTTTGTCCATTTCCCTCCCAAATGTGTTGCTTCTTAGAGTGAATAGGAATCAAGTAATACCAATAGCTGATGGTTTAAGGAAATAATCCATAGGACTCAACTCTGAAGTTCAGATGACTGAAGTGTATGTGGTAATGAGATGACTGCTCTCCTCTCACCTTCGGAGGGTTTTTCAGCACAGTCCTGGTTTATTGAACCTCTCTGCAGGGCAGTCAGCGGCAGCACACGTGTGAAAGAAGCTTGAGTCTAAGATTCTAACACCTTGGTAGTAATAGATTTTGCCTTCCTTATTCCCAAACGTTTCATTTAATGATTTGGGAACTTTGAGGAAAAAATATGCTTGTATTTCTAGTTTTCCTTTTTCCAGCTCCCTCTCCTCCTGTCTCTTTAATCTCAGTTTGGGTTTATTTTCTTCATAGAAACAAGAACTAGAAGGCCAAAGCTCCATCTGTAACAATCAGGGACATTTCATTTATTTGACAAATATTTCTTGGGGGCCACTTAAACTGACAATCTTCTCGGTACAGGGGGCACGATCTGCTGGTTTCTGCCCTTGAAAATCTTACATTTTCCATTTCCCCCTATATTGTTTGGGGGCTAATATTGTTATCTTCACATTAATTCACATGATATTTTTATATTTCTCTCCATCAATATTTTTGTATTTCTCATCCCACCCATCCTATTTTATCAAGTTATCCCCTGAATACAGGCTTTAAGGGCAATTTCACAGGAACTTGAATTTCCTACTCTCATTTTGTTTTTGTTTTATTGTGGTCAGAGCACTTAACATGAGCTCTACCCTCTTTAAATCCACAGTTTGTTATTGTTGACTTTGGTACAATGTTATATAGCAGATCTCTAAATTTACTCATCTTACTTAACTGGAACTTTATGCTTACTGATTAACTCCCGATTTTCACCTCCCCCAAGCTCCTGCCAACCACCATTCCACTCTTTCATTCTCTGAATTTATTTTAGATACTTCAAATAAATGGAATCATGCAATATTTGTCTTTCTGTGCCTGGCTTATTTCACTTAGCATGATGTCCTCAAGGTTTATCCATGTTGTTGCATACTCTCTTTTAACTGAAAACAAGTTCTCTTGTTTCTAGAGTTACTCTCTTTGGCTATGGCTGCACGAGCTCGCACATGGTTAGTTTGCTGTCCTGACCCATGTCATACACCTGAGCTGACTGATCTTCCCTTTTAATAAATCAACTTTTTGAAAACCGTCACCACATTATAATACCTGAGTATCCGCTTTCTGACAACCAACTATAATTTAATTGCAGAAGGCTCCAAACAAGCTCCTTTCAAGTAAGAGATATAGAACATATATAACACACACCCAATGATGTTGAAAGCAAATCATATGGTCGTATTACTTAACTCACAAAGAGGGAAGGGTTACCGTAATTACTTAAAAAAACATCTGTTTCACTTTCTGGATATTGGCATATCAAGATGGAATCCATTTCCTCAGCTATGGCTACCTTGAAATGGATAACTAGGTTTTTCCTTAAAATTCCAGATTTTTATTAAAAAGTGTTATCTTGCTTGTTGCTCATTCCTGCATTGCCAATGAACTAGAAGACACTATATAGTATTGCTGCCGTTCAGCATGTGTGGGCTTGGAGAGGTTAGATAGTCAGCCCTCAATCACAGTGGACAAGTCTGGCAGTAAGATGAGAACCTTTATTTTCGGAGTTTTATCCCAGGACTTTGTATCATACTAAGCTGCCTTCATAGGAAATATTTATTTTGAAAGTCATTTGAAATTAAATTCATATTTGCAAAGCAGTATGTAGGCTCCTAAGAGAAAAGCATCAAGTTGAAGATAACACTAAAAATTTTGAACATATTAGTTAAAATATTTTATTATTCTCCAAATATGTAGTTGCATCTCCAATAGTATTATGTTCAATATTATATCATTGTTGATTAAATTGCAATTTGTGTTATTATTACTAATAATGAAGCAGGTAGGCACATACGCTCATTCCCAGGATAAAGAGAAGATATTCAAGTGCAGAAATTTCCAGTGAATTTTTCAAGTGTGCTCAACTAGTGCACATGATATAGAATAGAATTTTCCATGAGGTTATGCATATTTTCCTGGACTGTAAATGTAGACGAGTATTATTTGGAGCAAGTTTATTTGATATTGACTTGAGGTAGATCAAATCTAAATATTATGATCAAGCTATTCTACCCATTTTTCCCTGAACTTGGCATAACTTATTCATATAATGTAGTCTTCTTATATTCCTGATAGGATATATCCTTTCCTTTTCTCTATATCCTAAATTGTCTATATCCTTACTTTCTTTATTTTCTACTTTATTTTATTTCTTTATTTTTCTGGATATTTTCTATTAATTTTTATTAGAAAAGAAGTGTACAATCACTAAAAAAAAATCTTCAAACAGTTCAGGGATATCTAAAATGAAATTAAGTTCATTCCATGTAGTAATGTCCTATTCCCATTTGCTAGGGACAGACACGCTTAAGTGTTTCTCACATCTTTAACAATCTTCCTTAGAAACTACATGATCGGGAGAAAGCCCGTGTTATACCTGGAGGGAGATACCCCTAGTTCAAAGCGTGATTTTTCCTACCACGACCTTAAGACAGTCATCAGACAACACAGGAAACTCATTTTTCATTTGTAAAATTGGTTAATAATTTTTCCCCTACTTACATGCCAGGACTGTTGTGATGGTCACATAAAATAGGATATACAAAAGTGATGGGGAAGTTAAAGGCCCTACATTTAATTTACTGCGTTCATTGTATAAAAACCATCCTACCCTTTTACTCTGCATGGCTTTAGCCTTTTTTGAGCTTAGTTTCATTGTCATAGTTTTGATTTATTCATTTATGTATTAACCATCCCTTTTAATTAACCAGAAGTAATTTCTCACTTATTTAAAACCCCACAGTATTGCATTTGTACCTCTCTCAGATTTCTTACACCATTCTCCTTTATGTTATTTTTATCTGTTTAGGGGTACCAAATTGATCTCTGGCTTTACATGCCCCAGCAGCACCCAATATTCCTTTTCAAGGAAGACATGTTCATCACATATTTGTTAAGTTTTCAATGAATTAATAAATAAACAGATGGACGAGTTATGGGAGTATTTCAAAGTCCTTATGGGCATTCATTCTTAGCACTTAGATAACAGGCCTTAATGACAGGAGCTAAAGTGTCTACATATGCTCGGATCCTTTCCCATCAGTTGCCACCACTGTGGTTAGAGCAGTGCCCCAGGGGCCATCAGTGCCCAGTGTCAACTGCCTGCTTCCTCTGGGCTTGCTTCCTCTTTGACCTGGCCCACATTCTCACACATGATATATTGACTGATTCCTGCTGAGTTCAACCTGTATCTACCAGTTCCATTTGCCAGTAGAGTCCTTTGGACCTTCCAGAGCAGAGTCCTGTCTATACCCACTGAGCCATTCAAATACAGCACTAAAGACGGAACATATAGCTTATCCATTTGTATCACTGACTTTCAGAGCTGCCTGAACAAACGGTTCCGGCTGGATTTATTTCAAACCATTGACTAAAGCAGACAGAAAGCTTCCTGCCAGGCAGTTATATTTACCACACAAATTTGTCAGCTTAACCAAACATTTCAGTGTGTTAGAAGCAGAATTTGAGCTGATTGATCTAAAGGGCTCAAACACTAGGAAAGAGATGAAGGTGCATCGGACTACATAACAGTGTCTGCGTGACTCCAAAATGATCACTAAATAAATGTTGTTTTTCAGAAAAACTGCACTGTTGCCTCACCTTCCCCTTACCCCCATACTGTGTTTGCAAAAGCAATAAGGAGCTTTAGTGAGTGTTGGCATGTTTAAGCTAAAACACAATGGTGGTGTTAGAAGCAATCCTGAGATGCTCTGATCTGCTTAAATTACACAGCAAAAATCTTATTATAAACCCTGAGCAAAATCACAGGAGACAATGATCCTTGAATTCTTATTTCAGCTTTAACTTCACCTCCATCTTGTATGCATCTGTGCTCAACTGTTCTTTCTGTAAAATGGGAATTACTCATTTTCATCATATTGCTGTCACATTATTTTTATAATTTAACATTAAGCTTGGAACAAAAATCTTCACATCTCAAATGCCATAGGAACCTCCTACACTCTGTTGTTTAGACCTAGGAAATGTAGCAAAAACTGATCATTCAAGAAGGTATAGCAATATTTGATATGCTGGAAAAATACCATATCACTAGTTATTCTTTTCAGTATCTTTTAGAGATAAGAGAATCATCCCAGTTGTAATTGTCATAACTGTCAACAGCTTTATATAATTTGTCTTTTCACCATTTCCTACACATGTAATTTTATATAGTATGACTTCTTTTATTCTGTCAATAGTCTTTTGGGGAAAAATTAAATAAATAAAACAGAATTTTCAAACGTTTAAAACTGCATTCAGGCAATAAGAGCATTTCCTTTGCAGGTGAGTTTGGGGAACACTCTGAGAGAAAGGTGGGGACATATTTGAGGAAGATCTGATGTTTCCCCATGGATTTTCAGTCTACAAGGTAGAATAATAGCATGATTCTTTACAAGGGACTATTGTTAATTGTATACATCTGATCACTCCAGAAGCCATTTTTTAAAGCTACATTAATTAAATTAATTTAATAACAATATAAATGGAGCAAATGGAGTTTTTATTTTCTCAGTCTCCTAATAATTCTATTGTAGTCTATTTATTATGTACAGAGAAAAGCTGTATAAATATTTTAATTTTGATTTCTCTAAGTCATAACCGAAGGACAGCTTAAGGTAAGCTTGTATATTTTAACTATTTTTTAAATTAAAAAACTTTGTTTTAGGGCAGTTTTAGGTTCATGGAAAAGTTGAGCAGGAAGTACAGAGGGCTCCCATAAACCCCTGTCACCACACATGCACCAGCTTCTCTCTATGGACATGTCCCACCAGAATGGTATATTTGCTACAACTGAGAAACCTACACTAACACATCATTATCTTCCAATGTCCATAGTTTACAGTGAAGTTCATTCTTGGTGTTATACATTCTATGGTTTTGACAAATGTATATCTTGAATTAACCATTGTAGTATCATACAGAACAGTTTCATTGCCCTAAAATTTCTCAGTGCTCTGCATATTCACCCTTCCTCCCTAACCCCCTGGCAACCACTAATCTTTTTATTGTCTTTATAGTTCTGCCTCTTCCAGAATGTCACATAATTGAAATCATACAGTATGTAACCTCTTCATGTTGCATTCTTTCACTTAGTAATATGTATGTATGTATGTAAGTAAGTATGTACTTATTTTTTATAGCGGTAACAATGGTTTCTAACATTATGTAAATTTCAGGTGTACTTCAATATATTTTGATTTCTGTGTAGATTACATTATGTTCACTACCCAAAGACTAATTAAAATCCATCAGCACACACATGTGCCTAATCACCCAGTTCGCCCTCCTCCTCCCCCCGCTTCCCCTCTGGTAACCAGCAATTCAATCTCTGTATCTATGTGCTTATTTGTTGTTTTGATCTTCTATTCATGAGTGAGATCATATGGTATTTGACTTTCTCCTGCTGACTTATTTCGTTTAGCATAATACCCTCAAGATACATCTATGTTGTCCCAAATGGCAAGATTTCATCCTTTTAATGGCTCAGTAGTATTCCATTTGGTATATATATCCCATCTTCTTTATCCATTCATCCCTTGATGGGCATCTAGGTTGCTTCCAAGTCTTAGCTATTGTGAACAATGCTGCAATGAACATAGGGGTGCATATATCTTTACATTCGTGTTTTCATGTTCTTTGGGTAAATATCCAGCAGTAGAATAGCTGGATCATTTGGTAGTTCTATTCTTAACTTTTTGAAGAATCTCCATACTATTTTCCATAGTGGCTCCAGCAGTTTGTACTCTTGCTAGCAGTGTATGAGAGTTCCCGTCTCTCTACATCCTCTCCAACAATTGTTATTTCCTGTCTTGTTAATTATAGCCCTTCTGACAGACATGAGGTGATTTTTCATTGTAGTTTTAATTTGCATTTCCCTAATAACAGTGATGTTAAACATCTTTTCACGTGCTTGTTAGCCATCTGTATATCTTCTTTATAGAAATGTCTGTACAGATCTTTGGCCCATTTTTTAAATTGATTGTTAGGTTTTTTTGTTGTTAAGATGTGTGACTTATTTATATATTTTGGATATTAACCCCTTATCAGATATATTGTTTGCAAATTTTTCTCCCAATTGTTAGGTTGTCTTTTCATTTTGTTCATGGTTTCTTTTGCTGTAGAGAACCTCTTTAGTTTGATGTAGTCCCATTTGTTTTGGCAGATTCACTTCTTCCTTTCCAATTTGGATACCTTTTATTTCTTTTTCTTGCCTGATTGCTCTGGCTGGGACTTCCAGTACTGTGTTAAATAAGACTGGTGAAAGTGAGCATTCTTGTCTGGTTCCTGTTCTTAGAGAGATTGCTTTTAGTTTCTCTCATTGAGAATGATATTAGCTGTGGATTTATCATATATGGACTTTATCATGTTGAGGTATTTTCTTTCTATACCTTTTATTGAGAATTTTTATCATAAATGGATGCTGTATCTTGTCAAATGCTTTCTCTGCATCTATTGAGATGGTCATGTAATTTTTATTCTTCATTTTGTTAATGTGGTGTTTCACATTGATTGATTTGTGGATGTTGATCCATCTCTGCATCCCTGGAATCGATCCCACTTGATCATGGTGTATGATATTTTTAATGTATTGTTATATTCAACTTGCTAGTATTTTGTTGATGATTTTTACATCAATGTTCATCATTGATATTGGCCTGTAAAATTCTTTTTCAGTGTGGTCCTTGTCTAGTTTTGGTATCAGGGTAATGTTGACTTCATAGAATGAATTAAGAAGCATCTCCTCCTCTTCAATTTTTTGGAAGAATTTGAGAAGAATAGGTATTAATTCCTCTTTGAATGTTTGGTAAAATTCACCAGGGAAGCCCACTGGTCCTGGACTTTTGAATTTGGGGAGGTTTTTGATTACTGTTTCAATCTTCTTACTGGTGATTTGTCTATTCAAATTCTCTATTTCTTCTTGATTCACTTTTGGAAGGTTGTATGAGTCTAAGAATTTATCCATGTCTTCTAGATTATCCAATTTGTTGGCATATAGCTTTTCATAGTATTCTCTTATAATCTTTTGTATTTCTGATGTGTCTGTTGTAGTTTCTCCTCTTTGTTTTCTGATTTTATTTATTTGAGCCTTCTCTCTTTTTTTCTTGGTGAGTCTAGCTAAAGGTTTGTCAATTTTCTTTATCTGTTCACAAAACCAGCTCTTCATTTAATTGATATTTCCTGTTGTTTTTTTAGTCTCTAATTCATTTATTTCTGTTTTGATTTTTATTATTACTTTCCTTTGACTGAGTTATGGCTTTGTTTGCTCTTCTTTTTTCCAGTTCCTTTAGCTGCACTATTAGAGTGTTTATTTCAGATTTTTCTTGTTTGTTGAGGTAGGCCTTTATTGCTTTAAAGTTCCCTCTTAGAACCACTTTTGCTATATCCCATAAATTTTGATATGTTGTATTTTCATTTTCATTTGTCCCCAGGTATTTTTTGATTTTTCCGTTGATTTCTTCATTGACCCAATCGTTGTTCAGTAGCATTTTGTTTAATCTCCACATGTCTATGGCTTTTCCAGTTTTCCTCCCGTAATTGATTTCTAGTTTTATAACGTTGTGGTAAAAAAAGATGCTTGGTATTATTTCAATCTTCTTAAATATACTGAGATTTGTTTTGTGGCCTAATATGTGATCTATCCCAGAGAATGTTCCATGTGCATTTGAAAATAATGTGTATTCACAGTTTTTGGATGGAATGTTCTGTATATATCTACTAAGTCCATGTGGTCTACTGTGTCACTTAAAGCCAATGTTTTGTTATTGATCTTCTGTTTGGATGACAGATCCCTTGGTGTAAATGGAGTGTTAAAGTCCCCTACTATTATTATGTCACTGTCTATTTCTTCTTTTATGTCTATTAATAATTGCTTTATATATTTAGGTGCTCCTATGTTGGGTGCATAGATCTTTAAAAGTGTTATATTCTCCTGTTTGATGTAGTGCCCTTCTTTCTCTTTTCTTACAGATTTTGTCTTAAAATCTATTTTGCCTAATATAAGTACTGCTACCCCAACTTTCTTTTCATTGCCATTTGCATGGAGTGTCTTTCACCATGCATTCACTTCAGTTTGTGAGTGTCTTTAGGTTTGAAATGTGTCTCTTCTATGCAACATGTATATGAGTCCTTTTTTTATCCAATCGGCCACCCTGTGCCTTTTGATTGGAGCATTTAGACCATTGAAATTGAACATAGCTATTGATAAGAATGTGCTAATTGCCATTTTGTTACATTTTTTCCAAATGTTTTAGTATTTCTTCTCTGTTCCTTTCTTCTCTTGCTCTCTTTCCTTGTGGTTTGATGGTTTTCTTTAGTATTATGTTTGGGTTCCTGTCTCTTAATTTTTTTGTATTTATTATAGGTTTCTGGTTTGTGATTACCACGAGGTTCATATATAATAACCTACGTATATAGCAATCTATATTAAGTTGATAGTCTCTTTAGTTTGACATCCTTTTAAAAGCTCTACTCTGTTAACCCCTCCTCCCACATTTTATGTTTTTCATATCATATCTAACCTCTTTTTTTGTGTGTGTATCTGTTACCTTCTTATCACGGAAACAGGCAATTTTAGTACTTTCATCTTTTGACCTTCATATTAGTTTCATAGGTGGTTGATCTTCTACCTTTACTGTATGTTTGCCTTTACCAGTGATTTTTTGTTTGTTTTGGTTTTGGTTTTTTTGATAATTTTCTTATTCCTATTTTTGGTGTTTCCTTTTCCACTTAAATAGGTCCCTTTAACATTTCTTGTAAGGCTGGTTTTTTGGTGACAAACTCCTTTAGTTTTTGCATGTCTGGGAAACTCTTTATCCCTCTTTCCATTCTGAATGATAACTTTGCCCGGTAAAGTATTGTTGGCTGTAGGGTTTTTTCTTCCAACACTTCAAATGTGTCATGACACTCCTTTCTAGCCTGTAAGGTTTCTGCTGAGAAGTCAGAGGATAGCTTTATGGGGTTTCCTTTGTATGTAATTTGTTGCCTTTCTCTTACAGCATTTAAGAATTTCTCTCCATCTTTACTTCTCGACATTTTAATTATAATGTGCCTTGTTGTGGACCTCTTTGGATTTATCTTGTTTGGTGCTTTCTCTGCTTCCTGTACCTGGATATCTGTTTGCTTTCTTAGGTTAGGAAAGTTTTCAGCTGTTATTTCTTTGAATAGATTTTCTTCTTCTTTGTCTCTCTCTTCTCCTAGGAATTAACTCTGTGTTAATTCTTACGAAGGGTGTAAAATCTACATCTAGATTCATTTTTGTTTTTTATATGTGGATGCCCAGTTCGTCCAGCACCATTTGTTGAAAAGACTATCTTTGCTCCATCATATTGCCTTTACTCCTTTGTCAAAGATCAGTTGACTATATTTTTGTGGGTCTCTTTCTGACTTTAACTTCTATTCCACTGATCTCTCTATTCTTTCACCAATACCATACTATCTTCATTACTATAGCATTATAGTAAATATTGAAGTCCACTAGTGTCAGTCCTCTGATTGTTCTTTTTCAATATTGAGCTTCCTAATCTGGGCCTTTTGTCTCTGTGTATAAACTTTAGAATCAGTTTATCAACATCCATGAAACAGTATGCTGAGATTTGGATTAGAATTTTGTTGAATCCATACATAAAGTTGAGAAGGGCTTATATCTTGATAATATTGAGCCTTCCTACCCATGATCATGGAATATTTTTCCATTTATTTAGTTCTTCCTTGATATCTTTCATCAGATTTTAACCACTGTTTCATGCATAAAATCTTCATGTGCAAAGTTATGATTTAGCTAAGAGGTAATATTTTCCTCTATAAAACTTAAATTTGATTATAAAATGGGCAGAGTTAGAATAAAAATGAAAGAAGCAGGTACGAGTAGACTGTGATATCCATACTTTTCCCTTTGAATTCAGTTTATCTATAGCAAAGCAGAAAACAGCTATATTCCTTTGAATCTCCTGCAACTTCAGTGCCCAAGGGTTGCTGGAAATACCTAATCATTTCTGGTTGCAGATAAGTTTCTCAGCAGAAGAGTAAACTATTTTTTGAGACTTCATTTGCAATGTATTGAAATAAGAAGAGAAAAAAGTGAACAGCTAAGTGGTGAAGAGGATATGTTGTTCAAATTAGAAACATAAGGGGTAACTTCTGCAATAAAATTCAACAAGTGTGTTTTTTATGATCTTATGAGCATCCTAGTAAGAACCTAATATCAGGTATTTGGTTGTTGGTAGCCATTAGATCATATATTCAGTCATTAAATGTGTATTGACAAACTATCACATATCACCAATATAGTAGATTACAATTTAGCTGAGAAGAGAGACATTTATGAATAATAATTTTATGAAAAAACTGGAAGTGGAGCAGTTGATATTTCAAAAAGAAGTGATAATTTGAGCTGGCCCTTAAAATATGAGTGGGTTTTTTAATTAACCAAATGAAGGAGCTAAAGAGATGCTAGTGAAGAGTTTAGTATTTTCAACAAATATTTATGGAGGAGCTGCTAAATACCATCCATATAATTAACAGATTCATATTACCCTACATTTTACAGAAGAATTATCTAGTGACGTCAGGCCTCATAATTGAATATGGCAAATGTGATTATAAGAGAAGAGCATGGAAGTGTGTGTGCACAAAGAAAGACTATCTCATTCTACTGTGGGCTTTCAGAAAGTTCCCACTGAGAAACTGGTTTCCAGGCCGAGATCTGTGGGAACAAGAAAAGCAAAGGCCAGGAGGTGTGGAGAGCACCACACGCTCCAGGAGCTAAAGTCTCAACTGACTGGGAAAAAATGATAGACAATGAGTTTGAACAGGCAAGTGGGAACACATCACTCAGAGCCTTGCAAACTACATTAAAAACAACAGGGTGCTATGAGATAGTCATAGTCAGGAGGTATATGCTCAGATGAGCGTTTAATGTGAGTATACTTACTTTATTATGAACCATAGATTGGGAGAGGAGGCAAGATTAGGAGCAGGGCTACAAATAAGGCTGTGGAATTGATTCAAGATGTCACGATTTCCTGAATTAGAATAGTGGTGTGGGAAATTAAGTGCAGTAGAAAAGCAGGCAGGAAAAAATGTGATTACTCGAGGCATGGGATCTGGAGTCAGAGAGCTTGGGTTAGTTATTTGTCAAATCAACCTGTCCTTTTTTCATATTGCCTTGTCTTCTTTTAAAAACTACAGTTTCTGTTTCTTCTATCTTTTCATTATTTTGCATGTATTTACTTTATAGTGTCTTGGATTTTCTACAATCTGAAGTTTTTATCTCCACTTTGTTGGGCTTGCTGACACTCCTTATGTCTGACATAGAGTGTGGTGTTACTTAATAGTGAGATTATCTTCAATGGTGAATATTTTTTCTGTGGTGATGCCATGTGTCCTGAGTTTTGAAAGTTCCATATACAGTGGACTTGTGTTTTCTTTTCTAGAGCCTAGGAATTCAATTAGTCTTGCCTTATTTTATATTAATTTCTTGGTTTCTGATTTTTTCACTTTACATATGTGATTTTTTTTTAAAGTTAGGCTTTTTTTTTTTTTGGCTGGGAAAAAACCACCTTGAGCTAACATCTACTGCCAATAGTCCTCTCTTTTTCTCTTTTCCCCCAAAGCCCCAATAGGTAGTTGTATATTCCAGTTGTAAGTCCTTCTATTTCTTCTATGTGAGCTGCACCACAGCATGGCTACTGACAGACAAGTGCTGTGATTCCACGCCTGGGAACTGAACCTAGGCTGCCAAAGCAAAGTGTACTGAACTTTAACTGCTGAGCCATTAGGATTGGCTCTACATACGTGATTTTTTATACCTCTGCCCAGATAAAATCTTAGGATAAGTTGTCTCCTCCTCCTACCCTACTTGGTCACCATGCTATCAACTTACACTATTATTCTAATTTGTTTTCTTTCTTTCTGGTACCTAAGAATTTCCCTTCTAAGCATATATATATGTATATTTTTAAAAATGAATACGTATATGTACATACATCTGTTTCTTAATATATATATATATTCTTAAAAATGCAGTTTATCTAGTGTTATGTGTGCTCAACAGTAGAAGCAGTGAGACTTGACATGTCCTATCTGCATCAGCAGAATTTACCATATTGTCAAGAGACTATCTACTGGGTTGGAATCCTGGCTTCAGTTTTTCTTATTTGTTATGTGATCTTCTGTGTTGGAATGTAGAAATGTATTCAATACATGTAAGCTGTTTTTGCTAATATTATTGATCTGGGAATAGTGTAACTTGAAAATATGTACTTGGGAAGGCATTGTGAGAGAGAAACCTAAAGAAGGGACATGATCCTATAGGTAAAAAAGAATCAATAGCTTTTAGTAATTAAATTCATATTTTCAACAGATAAGTTTGAAGAATGGTTAAAATACAGGTTGATATTAGGATGCAGGAGGAGGGAAGAGCAGTTAAGAAATATTTCAAAAGTCTAGAAATCTGTAATTGATACCCTAAAATGTAGACATGGAAATACATCAGAGACAGAATTAACAGGACATGGCCACCATAAGCATTTAGGATAAGGAGGATGAAGCTTTAAAGATGACTTACTTGAGTGACAGAAGAGGGGGTAATGTACTCAGAGAACATGGAAAGAGGAGAGATGTGTGGGCCTGAGTGGACAGTAACAAGATGATTTGTAGACAAACTCAAGTTGAAGAGCTTACAGTATTTATTTCAGAGGCTCAAAAGGAGGTTGAAGCTAAAAATTAGGGTTTAGAGGTCACCAGTTTAGTTTAATTCACAGCAATAAATAACGCTTTCCAGGGAAAGACTATATTCATAAGAGGGTTACAAAAAGAATAGTGAAAATTAAGTTAAAACAGTTTTAAAGGAGTTTGGTTGGCTGGATTTGATCTGATAAAACATGGAGGAGTAAGTAGGTAGAAGCTGGTTTGCTTTTCTGAGCACCCAAAGTTAAGCCTTCCCAGAAAAATGTCTCCTCTTAGCCCAAATTCACAGGAGATAGAAAGTAACTTAAACCAATGAATTCACTAGCTGTGTGCTCTTGGCTGAGTTATTGAACCCTCCAAACTTGTGTTTTTAACATTTAGAAGTGGAAATAAAACTCTCTGTAATTTTTTACAAGCACTCAGTACAATTTTAAAAAATATTTTCACACTGCCTAGTGCATGGAAAGCACAAAATAAGTACTCTTTATTAATAATAGTACTAATAACATCAAAAACAATAAAAAAAAAAAACTAAGGGCTAAATTTAACTAAGAAGGTGAAGGAGCTCTACTCTGAAAACTACATGACCTTGATGAAAGAAATCGAAAAGACACAAATAAATGGAAAGGTATCCTGTGTTCATGGATTGGAAGAATTAATATTGTTAAAATGTCAATATGATCAAAAGCCATCTATAGGTTCAATGCAATCTCTATCAAGATTCCAATGACATTTTTTACAGAAATATAAAAAACATTCCTAAAATTTATACGGAACCACAAAAGACCCCAAATAGCCTAAGAAATCCTGAGACAGAAGAACAAAGCAGGAGGCATTACACTACCTGATATTAAGCCATGCTATAAAGCTATGGTAATTAAAATAGTATGGTGCTAGAATAAAAACAGATAAATAGACAAGTGGAACAAGATAGAGAACCCTGAAATCAACCCAAAGGCAACTAATTTTTAACCAGGAAGCCAAGAATACTCAATGGAGGAAACAGAACCTCATCAATAAATGGTGTTGGCAAAATTGGATATTCACATGTAAAAGAATGAAACTTGACTGTGCCTCACACCACTCACAAAAATTAACTTGAAATGGATTAAAGACTTAAATGGAAGACCTGAAACTATGAAACTCCTAGAAGAAAACATAGAAAAAAGGCTCCTCAACATGGGATTTGATAATGGTTTTTTGGAAATCACAATTAATGCACAAGCAACAAAATCAAAAATAATCAAGTGGGACTACATCAAACTAAACAGCTTCTGCACAGTAAAAGAAACCATCAACAGAGTGAAAAGACAACCTACAAAACGGGAAAAAATATTTGTGAACCATGTATCTGATAAGGGGTTGATATGTAAAATATATAAAGGACTCATACAACTCAATAGAGAAAAGCCAAATAACCCAATTAAAAAAATGGGCAAAGGACTTGAATAGATATTTTTCCACAGAAGTTGTAGAAATGACCAACAGGTACCTGAAAAGATGCTTAACATCACTAGTCATTAGGGAAATGCAAATTATCGCCTCATGCCTGTTAGAATGGCTATCATCAAAAAGACAAGAGATAACAACGCTGGTATGGATGTGGAGAAAAGGGAACCCTATTCACTGTTGATGAGATTGTAAATTAGTATAGTCTCTATGGAAAACAGTATTGAGATTGCTCAAATAATTTAGAATAAAACTACAGTGTTATCCAGCAATTCCACTTATGGGAATATATCCAAAGGAATGAAAACACTAACTTGAAAAGATATCTGCAGCCCCATGTTCATAGCAGCATTATTTACAATAGCCAAGACATGGAAACAACCTAAGTGTCTATCAATGGGTGAATGAATAAAGAAGTTGTGGTATGTACATATATGGAATATATGGAATATACGGTTTCATATACATATACAGTGGACTATCATTCAGCCATAAAAAATGAGGAAATCCGGGGCCAGCCAGGTGGTGCAGCAGTTAAGTGCACGTGTTCTGCTTCCACAGCCTGGGGTTCGCCAGTTTAGATCCCGGGTGCAGACATGGCACTGCTTGGCATGCCATGCTGTGGTAGGCATCCCACATATAAAGTAGAGGAAGATGGGCATGGATGTTAGCTCAGGGCCAGTCTTCCTCAGCAAAAAGAGGAGGATTGGCAGCAGTTAGCTCAGGGCTAATCTTCCTCAAAAAAGAAAAAAGAGAAAATCCTACCATTTGTGACAATGTGGATGGACCTTGAAAGCATTATGCTGAGTGAAATAAGTCAGATAGAGAAAGACTAATACTGTGTGATTTCATTTATATGTAGAATCTAAAAACAAAACAAAACAAAAACCCCACCAAACTCACGGAAAAAGAGATAAGATTTGTGGTTACCAGAGGCAACAGGTGGGGGGGAGGGAGAACTGGAGGAAGATGGTCACAAGGTATAACCTTTTGGTTATAAGATAAATAAATACTAGGGATGTAATGTACAATATCATGACTAGAGCTAACACTGCTGTATGAAATATAGGAAACTTGTTAAGAGAGTAGATTCTGAGAGTTCTCATCACAGGGAGAATATTTTTCTCTTTTCTTTTTATTTTATCTATATGAGATGATGGATGTTAACTGAACCTATTGTGGTAATCATTTCACAATATATATAAATTAAACCATCAGGCTGTGTGCCTTAAACTTAAACAGTGGTATATGTCAATTATTTTCAATAAAACTTAAAAAAAAATAGTAGTACTAATCATAAAATGACTGCCAAGCAGAACTAGAAATATCTGTTGGCTTCTCTAGGCATCTGGTTTACAAAAGAAATTAACGTAGTATTATAAGATTTACAGGGGACCAGGACACTTACAGAAGTCTGTTGGTGAACAGTGAGTGATAGGAAAGAAGGGTACTTGTGCACTGATTCTCAATCCTGGCTGCAGCTATAAACTTTCTGTGAAATTTTGATTTTTATGTGTACAGATTACTGAGCCCTACCCAGTCACTACTGATTTGATGCCCAGCACTGAAGAAATTACCTAAGAACAACAGCAAAATGAGAAGGTGTTGTCCCTGCTATGAAGGACTTTAATCAGGCATAGGATATATTTGTAAAGTTTAACATTGGGCAGAGGATATTAGTCATTCAAGAGAGTGCTCCCAAGAGAATTTGATGATTCAAGTCCCAGGAGATGTTTCAAACAACACATGCCCGCTTGTTTGCCCAACCCTCTTCCACCTCTTTCTTTCCCATCTGCACCCTCAACATGATCCTCAAATAAAGGACTTACTAGGCTCTTATAAATAATATAGGTGCTCAAATCCCTGGCCCCAGACCCATCAACCTTTGCATGTTTCCAGTTTTTGCCTATGCCAGATCCCTTATAGTGTTACAGAATGACAGATTAAGGAGGGAAAACTTTTATCAACTGAATATCTCTGAAGCCTTTTCCTGTAATTAAAAATTTTTAACACTTATAATAAATCACATAAGTCATCACACTTTGTATTCCCAGCAGAAATAGGTTTAGAAGTCTACAGCTTCCAACTTACAGGTCTGTCACTTCCTGCAACTTCTACACTTTTGATGGTGCTTTAGGCCTGCTGTCTCTTCTTTCCTAATTGGCATACTTTCTTTTTTCCTTTTATTTGACTCATTTAAGAGGCTCATCTGTTTTTCTTCAATCATCTTTAAAAACTCACTATGGTTCATCACAGTTCATTATTCACTGACTCCAAAATCAAGATGACATATTCAATTTAAGTACTATCATGTTTCAACCACTCTTGGAAAATATTGGCAGGGGATCCAAGTGTACCCAACTTTATAATATTATCTCATACTCTTACCTGACTTTATTGACAAACTGAATCTTATAATTTGTCTTTCTTTACATCCTCTGTTTTATCCCTCCAACACAATTACTCTCACAGGACAAGTGATATTCGATTTCTGTGAACTCTAAGGGACTATTCAAAATCAAGAATTTGTTGATTGACTGATGTTTGAAGTAAGTGAATGATAGACTTAAAAGTATTTTTGTCATCTAGAGATATTATTTTATAATAATCCTATTTTTGTGGTAAGACTAAAGTAGGTCAAAAATTGAATTTTGATGGCTCTTTAGAGAGGACAGCAAAATTTCATGGATTCCTACAACCAGGACCAATACTACCCACAAACACATGCTTATATTAATTGAGGGCACTTTAAAGATCTGCTAAAATAAAGTCCCTGATGTCGCACCACCACACAATCTGAAATTTTATGATGTTGTGTGCAAAGAAGTTATTTCTTAAGAAAGCACCAGTGTGAAAGATGTTTCCTAGGAGAATGATGTTAAATTGACACATATATTAACAACTAAGCACAGATTTCTTTAATCATAAAAGGAGAAAGCAGAATTGCAGAGCAAAGTCCTGCACATCAAGTACAATTTGATGAATGAAAGAGGGATGGAACTGCACAGAAATGCACAGCAGTCTGAAGAAGGCAGTCCTGGGCCACACCAGGAATGTGTCCCAGGAAATAATGGAGCAGGATGAGGGCAATAGGGCACCTCTCCAGTAGGAGGATGTAGTGAAGGCCAGGTTGAAGGGGAAGTGTGGAAATGCAAAGGGAAAAAGACATTCAACTCTCAATTATTTGGATCGAGGTAAGCACTTCCATTTTAAACCATGGTATTTCTGCTTTGGAGCCATTGCTTATATTATCTATTGTATATTGTTCAATATTGACAGCTATTTCTGATTGTCTTTAGTTTTTTTCTGATACCCCAAGCGTTATCAAGTATGTTATAATCTTGATCTACGCAACCTACTAATCTTAGGTACTAAATAAATATTCCAAAAACATTTATTTAGTGCTTACCTGGCACAAGGCTTGGGAGATAAAAAGTGCATAAAAATGACCCCTAACCTTAAAAAACTAATAGTCTAATCATTAGACTCTAGTGGACAGAGACAATATTGTAAATAATTATATATGTTATGATAAGTCCAGTTAGAGAGAGAGGTATATTCAGGGGCTGCAGAGCACAGGGGGAATAAATACTCATTTTCTTCGATAGTAAATTCCATGTGGCCCTTTTTAGGAGCCCAACATAAGAGACTTGGAAAGAGGGCAAAGATTGCCTTTTACTCCATTATGAGTGTCCTTTGATTCAGGAAGGATGCCCCAAGAAAGGGGGAAACTCAGAAATAGTTTACCAACAGCGTAGTTAATGGAAAAGATGTTTAATGATGTTGAATCTGAAAATTAATTTCTGCTTTGCTCTCTGACTTTTGTTAATAGAAAAAATAGAAGAGTATAAAATCCAACAGAAAAGATACGGCATTTTTACGAATACATGAGAGTGCCCGCAAATAGTGATAGAAAAATCCTTTGTATTCTTTTGCCTATCTGTGTAACTGATTTTTTTAATCTTGAATTTTTTTCTTAGAATCCTAGTTTAAGGCTGTTCTGGGGTTTATTGCCTTACAAGCCAATAAAACACATAGCTGACTTAGTAGCGTTTGGGGGACTGTGGGTACTATTTTCTAACCAAAAATTTCCCTGCAACTTTCTACCATGGATATGAGATCATCAAAGATTTATTAAATAATTATGTATTTATTACTTAGGTTAATGGAGATTTTTAGGTCTTTCTAGAAGACCCTACTTAAAATATTTTTATAATTTCTACTTGCTTCATAGTGCTGCTGTAAACAAATTACCACAAATTTAATGGATTAAAACAACATAATTATATTCTTTTACAGTTCTGAAGGCAAGAAGTCACAAATCAGTTTCGATGGGCTAAAATTAAAGTGTCAACAGGGCTGGCCTCCTTCCTGGAGGCTCTAGGAGAGAATCTGTTCCTTGCCTTTTCCCGCGTCTAGAGGCTGCCTACATTCCTTGGCTAAAGATCCCTTCCTTCATCTTCAAAGCCAAGAGTCTGGTACTTTCTCTCCTCTCTGACTTTGCTTACATCCCCACATCTTCTCTTTCTCTGCCTCGGATCCTCCTGCCTCTTTCTTATGAGGATCCTTGTGATCACATTGGTTCCACCTCGATAATCCAGGATACTCTCCCCATCTCAAGATGCTTATTTAATCACATCTACAGAGTTCCTTTCACTGTACGGTAACTTATTCGCAGGTTCAAGAGATTAAGATGTGACTATCCTTGGAGGCCATTATTCAGCCTATCACAGAAGATAATATTTTAAACCAGATAAACTGCTGTGATGCATCAATATTATCTCAGAGAAGAGTTTTTAAAGGAAAAAGTTCTTGGGAAAACAGACCCAATATTGGAGGTCTGGGCTAGCTTGAGAAAAAGAGGATAAAAAGAAAATCCTTCAATGTTTAGAAAAAGAGAGAGAAAAGAAAAGCACCACAAAATGGTAAAAGGAAGATCTCCCTCAAAATAAAAAATCCACACTGCACAATTTTATCAAGGGCAAAGTTTGAAGCAACGACAAGGCCAAAGCTTCATCCCCTTTTCTTTAGCTGATGCTATCACCATACGCCTTAAGTATTTAATGTTTATGGCCATGTAACTGTGAATTCCAAAGTCAGATTTAAAAATATGACCAGAGAAAGGAAATTATTCTTTTCTTTCCTTTCTGCATTGCTTATTATTCAAAACAATATCTAGTTGTTTCAGTGAATACCTTTAGAATTTAGATTTAATCTTTTAAAGTTATTTTGAAAAGAACATTGGAAATAAACTAACCTGGACATTTACAGAGAAGGTACAGTGTGCTAGAAAGAATTTACATTTCTGGTATGAGATCGTATTTCTACTTAGTGGTAGACCCAAACCTCGCTTCCCAAACCCAGGTTTCCTGTCTGCTAATTCTTTTCTCTTTCCACCAAATCTATTTGCTCAGTGATTTGCATATATGTGTAGATCTAAATGCAATGTACCAACTACCCATAAGCCTCTTCCTTTCATAAACCAGTTAATCTGTGAGCCAGGAGCATTTTCTTAGTACATTCAATAAAATGCACTGATGGACTCAGATCTGTGGGGAGTCATAAAGGAAGATCATGCTTGTCATCCAGAAGTGCTTCTCTCCATTACTAAGGAACTTCAAAATACCTGAGATATACTGCCAGGACTTCTTCCCAAAAAATCCATAGAACACTGCCCATAGTAAACAAGGAGGCATATCTAACTTTCTTCCCTTGCTATTATGAAGCTAAAATTTGCCCTGAAGCAAAAAGTTGTTTGAGCAGGGAGTTATTCCATGGTCATGAATAAAGAGATGTTGCTTATACACTCTGACAACTTGAATGATTGATTCACTTTCCAAAAATGAGTGGCAGAAAGGAGAGCATTTATTTATTTATGCTTTAAAACACCCAATAGAGCAAAAATAGTTATTCTACTGTTTTTGAATTGCTCAGGCATTCAATACACTTTTGAGAACTGGCCAGTATCCTGAACAATCTCAATTTATTCTCTGTTTACTCCACTTCAAAGCCATTCTTTGTCCATCTCTGCGATGTAAGGTGTCCCAGGAGGCTGAGCCCTCCGCATTGAATCAAACAGGTGAACTTGACACCTGGCTTCTAGTGAATTTTCCCAATGTGAGGCACCAGCAGGAGAAGATACATAGGGGGATGGAAGGAAAAGGCTGTTGGGCTTTTACATTTCATTTCCTATTGGTCTGTACCCTCCAAAATTACACCTCTTTCAAGGGGTTGCTCCTTCATGGCTCCTGCCATTAAAGAAAAGATTATTCCTTCTAACACTTGTTAAAGATGTTAAGGAAGACTTTATTCAAGGGGGCTACTACAATATAGTTTTGTAGTAGAGAAGAGAGATTGGGCTCAAATCTGAATACAGCAAGGAAAAGAGAGGATTTTATAGCCAAGAAGAAGGGTCAGGGGGTCAGTGGATGGAAAATTACTAAGAGGAATTATCAGGGGCATGGGGGAATTCTGGCTAATCTGACCTAACAGGATACTTGCTGAAGGCAGGCCAGGATGATCAGACATCTCCTGGGGGATGGGGGAGGATGAGGAACCTAATGAGATACCGAGGGTGAGCAAGCGTAGGAGATTCTGGCTAAACTGACTTAGCAGGATACTTGGTGGAATTTGACAATACTGAGACTAACCTGGAAGCCCAAAAGTCAGGGCCTAGTTGAGAAGTGAGTTCAGAGGAGCCTGACTAAAGTTTGGTCAAAGAGAGACTATTTGTTACTGCTCTCAGTGGTCTCAGGAGGGGAACTGCTTTTCCTCCCTTTGCTCCTTCAAGCCTACTAGGTTTATGACTCCTCTCTATTGCTAATCCCTAGGTATGTCCCTTAGTCCAGACTGCACATCTGTAACTAGTCTCTTTATTAAGCCTTTGTGTTTGAACCACCTAAATTGAATTTTGTTTTCTGATAAGCCTAAATCATTGATGAGCATTTTTCCCTCAATGTAAGAGGAAACTCAATAGCCATTTAACCTCTTTATAGGCTCCTTGTGTTCTGTTATCTGCCTCTCTGCTCCTCCCTCTGACTGGCCCAGCCTGCAGTGATGGTGGCCAGGGAGAGGATCGCAGAAGCAGGCTGCCCAAATCCCACTGAAATTAGTTGAGCCACTGACTTTTCCTGGTCCAGTACTCCACATTTCTATGATTTTAAGCTCCAGGGAGTAGACTAATCCAACAATGTGGAAATCGCATACTTTATTGCTTTGGCTATTTAGAGCAGAGTCATCAAGATAGAGTCCAGGTTGTCAGTCCCAGCCTTATATCAACCCTTTTAACATAAATCCTATTGCTTCCTTTCACTGCTCCCTTCTTTGTCTATAGAGCAAACCCAACCCAAACTTCTCTGCAGACCTTCCCCAAAGTAGGCTTAACTGAACATAGTTGGCCCTGCTTTGGATGCTATTTATTTGATTTGCAAGTGGTTTTCTTCATGACAATATATTTATCCAAATGCTGAGAGTTCTTTGCCAAGGCAACCAAGTGTGGAATATGCACAGTAAAGTTTTGAACAGGACCTTGAACTCAATTTGGTCAGTTTATTTTAATACTCTGGGAAATAATTCTTGCAGTAAGAGAAATTCAGACCATTCCAAGGTTTTGCCTTTTAAAAAAATTTCCTCTTGGGGACAGTCATGTGGCACAGCGGTTAAGTTGGCATGTTCTGCTTCAGCGGCCCAGGGTTTGCCGGTTCAGATCCCCAGTGGAGACCTAGCACTCTGTGGCAAACCATGCTGTGGCAGGCATCCTACATATAAAGTAAAGGAAGATGGCCACGGATGTTAGCTCAGGGCCAGTCTTCCTCAGTAAAACAAAGAGGAGGATTGGCAGGAGATGTTAGCTTAGGGCTAATCTTCCTCAAAAACAAAAAAAAAAATTCCTCTCTGTTTTGTTTCTGTTTCTATGAAGTCTGACTCTCTCCTCAAGTTCTGGTGGATCTGTACTTTCTCCTACATTTACCACTTTAATTTTCTGTGGCTTTTCCCTTTTCTAATATACTGGATATTCCTCTAAACAATCTTTTCCATTCAATATGTTCACCTCCTGATAGCTTCAAAAAGTGGGTTTGGTGTACTTATGGTGATGTATGCCTTCAGTAACAACAGAAAATGAAATGCAAGAGGCTGGATCTTTCAGCAATATAACTGAGGCACTATCCTGCAGCATCTTTCATGGAAGTCAAACTAGACAATGTTAATTATGCATGATGTCTGATGTAATATATGTCCATATGTTTTTATAACTTTTTAATGCATCTGTACCTGGGGTTTGAAAAGATCTTAAATTTTATTTTGTCCAATAGGCATTATATTTTTTAAATTCCCCTATTTGTAGTTGGCATGGCCTACATAAATAGAATAAGGGAATCTTAGGAGGGTGTACATTATTCTTCCATCATTTATTAACCATCCACCCGAGAATTGGGCTTTGGGATTATAAAGTTGAATAAAGCAGGGCCCTGTCCTCTAGCTGCCTTCTGAGGAGTTAGGGATGTTTAAAATAATTACAATACAAAGTTTGAAATATCACTGTAGAAGTTGTTAGAGGAATGGCATCGAAGAGTTAATAACTCTAATGATGGTGGCCAGGCACATTTCTTACAAATGGTCTGGGTACTCAAGGATGAATTGCAGTGCATCAGGCAGGGGCAAAGGGGAAGGATTCCATAGGTGAGGGGATCCAAGCTTAAGGAGACATACAGACAGCAAAGAGACTTGTCAAAGGGCTTGGCTGTGGGTGAGTGGAGATGGAGCTGTTGTGTCCCTGACTCAGCATCCCACCCTTTCTTCTTCCATCCATTCTATCCCATCCTTCTTTTACTTCCTAAAGATGCCGTGGGTTCCACTCTAGGTATTCTTCTTTCACTCTTCCCATCACAGCAAAGACCTCAAAAGAATATTTTGGATTTAGGATTCAATTCCTTACCCCTTATCCATCCACTTGTCAGCCCGCAGCAACTAGATTTAAACAATCCAATAAAATTATTTTGTAAATATGGCTAATGAAGGCTGCTTTTGCCAGAAGCAATGGAATCTTTACAGTTCTCATATAACTTGACTAAAATTGCCTGATAAAATACAGGATACCTTGTACTTTAATTAATGAATTTAAACTTAATTAGTAAAATTTAAATTGCTGATAAAAATGCATACTTTTTTTAGAATAAGCATGCTCATTGGAGTATTTGAGATATACCAAAATTATTTGCTGTTTATCTGAAATTCCAATTTAACTGGAAGTTTTGTATTTTTAGTTACTAAATATGGCAACCCTAAACTTTCCCTCTTAGTAGATGAACCACTCGGTCCTCTCTCCCCTTGGCTTGTAAGATGCCTTTTTTACTAGTTCCCCTTATCTCTCTCTGACCCTTGTCCGATCTATCTGCTCCTCTTCCTCTAGCACTCTGAACCCAATTGTTATTATTCCCCAGAGTTCTGTTCTTTGTTCTTTCCTTTATTCCAACATGCCTCTCCTAGGGAATCTAATCCTCTTTCTTAAGTTTAACTACTATGCACCTATGACTCCTAAATCTCTACCTCCATCCATGATCTATGCTTTGACCTCCAGACCTATATGTCCAATGCCTGCTGGACATCTTCTTGTGGATGTCCTACAGACATCTAAAACCCCACAAACCCAAAATAAGCATATCCTCTTTGTCCCAAAATTGCTTCTTTCTTGCATTCTCCATGTCAACAAAGGGCATCACCATCAACCCAGTTACTGAAGTAGAAGCCCAGGTATCATCTTGGACTCATCTTCCTCCCTCACTTCCATTCCCCATTGGCTCAATCAGCCAATGATGACTCTCTACAGTTCTCCTTAACATGGCTTAATCTGCCCCCTCTTTTATAAATTTTCTGGAACCTTCCCAGTTTACTCCTTTATCATCTCAACCAGAATATCAGATTAACCTCCAATGTAGTTCCCTCTTTCATGTATGTACACACACACGCACACACACACACCCCTATCAGATGTCTCCGACATCTCCAAAACTTCAAATTTGAATTTATTTCTTTATTGCTTAATGTTCTGCAATAACTTATTATATTCTTCAGAATGGGTTTGAAACTTTAAACTTGGATCATATCCTCCAGAATCTGACCTCTATGATCATTAGTCTTATCTCCGAGGGATAAAAGAACATATATGATCTGGCTTCTCCGGTGCCTCGTGCCTTGTGTGTAGCAGGCACTCAGTAAGTGTTTATTGTATTAATGAGAGAATGATAGAAATAATTTCCACAGTGAAATCTGTTTGTAATATTGTCAGGGAAGAGAACTTTCAAGGAGCACTAATGGGATAGTGCTTATATTTGAGAGGCTTGATATGACACACGGTATTTCAGAAATTATACGATAAAGAGCCATGATTTTGTGGGATTTACAGATGAGTGTCTATACATAAAAATATTTAAATACATATAAACATTAAATGCCCCTAAGAAGTGTATAATCATATGGATATTTAAATATATCAAACCTGCTTTACTTTTTGGCATAGTTAGGAAATATTGACATTCTGGTTGTTTGGATCTCCTGAATCATTAATCACCATTTTTCTAACTTTAGAAAATGTAATTTAAAAAGTTAAATGTTATTTAAAATATTTAATATTTAAAATAGATTAAGATACAATCCACACTACAATTATATGGGGCATAATTAAACCTTTGTCACATTAAAAGATAGTTCAGTGGTCTGTGCATTTTACTTATCTGTGATAACCATTTTTATTTATGAGAAAACAAAGAAACTTGTTTTTAGACAATAGGCTCATTCAATGTCTCAAAACTCAAAACATAACACAATATATAAAATGATCTCTAAAGTATATAGGTCAGTTTTACTCTCCGATGATTTTCACTAATAGAGATTTTCCCCAGTGGTAAGCTGAAGACATATTATTTACAATATGGTGGAAATAAATGCCTCTTGTAAAGTTTCAGGACAGCTCAAAGCATTGATATCTACTAAACAAGTGTGGCAAATTTAATTTAACCTTCCAGATAATGTGTATGAATGAAAAGAAATTATAAACGGAGTAAGGAGGGTTACTTGACATTAATAAAATAATTCCTTTGGCGTGCTGTAGCCTAAGCATTGGTAGGGATAACACAATTCTATTGGAAGTCTCTGTAGAATTATTTCTATCTAGTTAGTAACAAGCGGAGCTTGGGGTATTATTAGGCGAAATTACAGCAGCAGTGCACCGCTGTGCAGAGAAAGATCAGGGCATTTCCTCTCAGCAGCATCTTTAAAAGTCTGGCTCCTAAAACTAATGTTGTGAAGCTTCAGTTCTTTTGAATCGAGACTCCAGGGAACAAGAAAGGGTCATAATTATTAGCTAGGAATTGATGCTAAATTTGTTTATTCACTGATTTTCCACCACTTTCTATAGTATGTAAATGAGATTTTTACTTAGCAAAAGCGTCCCCACTCTGAGACAGATGGCAGCTGTTCAAGCCCAGGGGAGAAAGAAAATGCAGCTTTTTTCTTGGCCTTTTCTTCTCCTGCAGCACAGCTTCCAAAGCCTCACTGAGTTTTCCCAGAATTCCCTGAGCAGGAGCTTTCACATTCTGATTGATTAGTCATCATAGAAGAGCTCACCACTTTGTAGCTCCCTTGCTATCAGTTGAACATTATGAACTGCGCCCAGGAAATTAACTTACTTAGTACCATGGGCCTGTGGCCTGTTTAGCAATGGATGTATAATTCCCTGTGACTCTTGTTAGTAGAATTGGCATCAGAGTGATAGGATTAGAGTGTCTTCAGAAAGGAGTCTGAGAGTCTTTTCAAAGTTTGTAATACTACCAAAAGATGTAGCAAGACGGAGACACATATACACACACACACACACACACATACACACACACACAGGGTCTGCTAGACCTCCAGGCAGGGGAGCTCATAGACTGGAGGAGGGAATGAGAGCGGCTAGAGAGGGAGACTCACTCTGGTGGGAGATGAGAGAGAGGTGGTTTCCAATTCTTGGTTCCCCTACCGCTATCTCCTGTATCCTGTTGCATTCTGCAACATCCCCTTAGAAACGGCTCACACCCTAGTGAAAAATCTCCTTAGGCAGAGTGAAGTCAAGCTATCCCAGGAGCTGACACCAGGCAGTGATGATCAGTCACAGGCAGAACATTTGTCCCCCTCTCTTCTCTTATGCCTGGAGTCTCTTTTCCAGACATGCAGTCCCCATATCCAACCATCTTTAGCATCCCACTCAGGCATGACTTCCTCAAGTACATTGTGCTCCAAAAAATGCCTACGTCTTCCCCAGAATGTCAGAACTTCGTTGTCCTCTGGACCCGATAGAAGGTGAGCTCAGAAACTAATTCACATTAAGGTGCTGATGGCTAAATTGAAGTTAATATGTCACCTCCCTGAGAATGATGTGGGTTTAAAGCTGGACTGTGAGGCGAGCAAATATATGAACATAAAGGAAAAAATGTTCGCTGATCAAATATAATCAGCCTGGTAGATATCTGGAAGAGAAACTTCAGAGCAAGGGAGGTATTTCCATTTTCCTTCAAATTTTAAGCCATAGGCTGGTATTAGTAACAATAAAATATTATATATATATTAGTTTCTGAGCTTACTTTCTCTTCAGGTATATATATATATATGTATATATGTATATATATATATATACACACATGTATATAATATTTATAAGTTGAGTTGTTAAATTGTGCCTTCACAAATAAGTTGCCTTGAGGTGGATTTGTGTAACATGGCACTAATTAAAACACCAGTCAGCAAATATATGCAGGCTAAAATTCTTAATAGTCTTAAATTGCTGCTCCATTTTAGGATAAAACAGACCTACAGGGAGTTAAGCTCCACGGCCCCCAAGTCAAGGAGTGGATGTTTCATCAGCTTTCTTAAACATTTTTCTATACTAAGGGATGTATACTTATGTGTACATGAAAATTTCCCCCATATTTCCTCTAAAAGCCGTCCTGCGATAGTTATCATTCCACATATTCATCAAGGTGCATCTGTCTATATAATAACATCTATATGCATACTTTAACATATATGCGTATGTGAATGCTGGGCCAAAAAATGTGAAACTCCAACACTAAGCAAGTAAAGTCTGCCTTGTGCATGCTTTCCTCTCTCTTCAGTGCCCTGTCAGAACAAATATGCTTTTCATTTGAGGGCACCTAGTGGAGCAGCTGCCCTCCCTTCTCAATGGTACTTGATGATGCTGTTGAAGAGGAGACATATTATTTATTTGGTGCTCAGGGTTAAGCTTGCTTGGTATCCATTGCTGCTTTACATTACACTCAGACACATCACTGAATATAGTTTTGAATGGTTCTCTGCTATATATCATTTTTATGTGTGTGTACTGGGCTGTGCAGTATGCAACTAATGCATTTCAATGGAAAGAGGTAGAATAATCTAGCCACAGAAAAACAGGTTTGGTGCCAATGCAGAACAGGGTAGATTTAACATTCATGTTCTGCTTGGCCTCTGAGCCAAAGTTTTCCTGCTAACACAGTGCTGAAACCTAGTAGATGCTCAATAAATGTTTGTTGAGGGGGTAAATAAGTGATGAATACATGCATTGTGTGTCTCAGTGGGGTCTTTTTATGACCTAGATCTTCAATATAATGCAGTCTACGGAAGATGAGGTTATGGCAACAGATATGTTTATTAAAAATTGTTAATTGTTAATAATTTTAATTAAAAGAGTCACAAAATCTTCAAATTAATAAAAATTGTAAATTTTTTAAACTTAACTTACATTCGTGTGAATTCTTAAGCCACTATTGAAGATTATGTTTGCACTAAATAATACTATCTACATTTTGTATAGTTTTCAAATTTTGGCATGCAGAAATACTAGTTGTCTATCTTGCTTATCCAGTCACATGTGGTCTGGGAAAGCAGGTTTTAGCTCTTCCTCTCCCATCTTTCTGCTCTCTAAATAAAATGTTATCTCTCTGCACCTTTCATGTCCAGAGTTCCAACTCTCTGCGTACTCATCCCTGACTAGGCTAACGTGGAATTTCTTTTCTTCCCACACACTTTGTGTTCCATGAGTTCACAGAGAGACAGATCTTAGCATCTGAAGAGACCTTAAGGATCTGTGGAATGGCTTTCTGACTGTGATCAGAAAGGTACCATTTTCACTGGTTTGCAGAAGAAATCCCTAGGCCTAGAGGATAAATGTGTGGGATTCAAAGGTTGGTATGAGAGAAGGCTAGAACTTTAGGACTCTTCTGTTTTTTTGGGGTTTTTTTTTTTTTTTTTTAACAGCATTTGTTTCTTTGAACCCTCTTTATCTTTCTTTTCTGTAAGTGACAAAACCAAATGTTTTAAAAATTCATTCAGTGGCTCAAAGACTCATCAAATGTGTTCTCTTGGTTTAAGTGTTGGTCCATTCATTTGCTGTTGTGTGTTTTAAATAACAGATGGCCCTTTAAAATAGGTACAGGCAACAGATAAACATTAAGTTGAGTGTTTATACCTTTTGTGCCAATGAAAAGTATTTTTTAAATGAAAAATATCCTACATTCTGAAAAGTACATTGTATATGTATACAACACTGTTTTTTAAATTTTTATTTCAATGACAAAGCAAAAATTTGGGATACTAAGATTTATTCAATTAAGGGCAAGCCTGATATAAATTTTACTGCAGCTTGAGATTGTGGTCTGCATATCCTTAGCAGAATCTGGCAGGATACAGACGTAGAAATAAAGAAAGCATCTTCTAATGTTGCTCATGAGGTAGCATGACGTCCTGAAAATCGAGCCGTTCAGGTCTTTTATCTGTTGCTAATACTAACTAGATGGGAGATTGGGGGTGAAATAGGTCGTCATTAAGGTCTATTCCAGCTGCAACAAGCTATTAATGAAATGTTGATTGTCAAACAAAATGTGCATTTTGTTGGTTGAAGGAGCCACATTTGCATGAGGCTGCCCTGCGCTGCCATGCATGTTAATAAGTACCACAGGACCTGCAGCAAATCAAAACACGAGTGCTGCTAAAATGAATTTATAAGAGAAAGAATGATTATTTTCCTTGTAAAGCCACAGGGTGGACTGTAGAATCTAAAGCAGGGAGCCTTGGAGAATATATGAGAATAAACACTGACGGTGTTATCTGAGGCTGCGTTGTAAGAACAATCCAAATGATCCAATATGTTTCCCTGTCATTTTCCCCTTGCAACGGAGACAGCTAATTTTTACTGTTCAGTTTTCATTTTAAAACAAAAGCGATGACTGCAATGGAAAACTCAAAGCCGTTGGGAGAAAATTACAGCGTGGCATCGCGTCTTTAATTTTAACCTTTAAAAAGTATCTTTGACTTGTAGTAATTTCATGTTAAATTATATTTTGTTGTGAGTTACATCACATACAAAACATTCCTGACATTTGCCATGGATATGTGAAAAGTTCAGTGAGTTTTATTTCCAGGAAATTTCACTTAAAATATTTCTACCCCATTTCACAGTCTACCCCCAGAACAATCTTAATTAGAAAGAGAAAAAGAGCCTTGGTACTTGACTTTTTTTTTTTTTTTTTTGCGGTAAAATTGGTTTATGACATTATATGAATTTCAGGTGTACATCATTATGTTTCTATTTCTGTGTAGATTATGTCATGTTCACCACCCAAAGACTAATTTTGAATTCTCTGCTTTCTTCATGCCATCTCGTTGCTGATCCTAAAGGAAACAAAGTCCACCTGTGTATTATTCTGCTAGGACTGCCACAACAGAATACACAGCCTGAGTGCCTTAAACAGACATTTATTTTCTCACAGTTCTGGAGACTGGAGTCCAAGATCAAGGTGCTGGCAGGCCTTGTCATGTGTGTCTGTGGGGGAACCTTTTGTGTTCTGGTGTCTCTTCCTGTAAGGACACTGGTCCTATTAGATTGGGGCCCCCCACCCTTACGACCTTGCATAACCTTAATTACCTCCTTAAAGACGCTGTCTCTCAATACAGTCCTCTTGAGAGTTCAGACTTCAATAAATTAATTTTGGGAGACATAATTCAGCCTATAATAATCTTTAAAATTATTTTCAAATATAATTTCCACTCCCCTGCAAATCTCTTGAGTGAAGATATTTTCACACTTTCTTTTTACTTTTCCTGAGGCAATTCTACTCTTGTATCCGAGTTTTAAATGTAAGTCTATTACCGCACAAAATTGGGGTTTTCTGCCTGTTGCACATAAACAAGCCAGTTAATTATGGCATCAGCCTTTGGGGGAGAAATCAGCTTGATTCTGTGAGATCGATTTGCAGGGAGACAGCGGACGTGTGCCCTCAGATCTGTCTCTCCGATTCAGGATTTGCGGCAAAATTTAAGAGATTAGGGAGAACAGGCTGGCGCGTGGAAATGCTAGTGGGACAGGTTTTAATTGGTGAGCTTCGAGCATTTACAGTAAGATTTTAAACATTTATGACCCAGGGTTTTAAACATTTATGAAAGGGTTCTAAACATTTATGATGGGGGTCTAAACATTTTTGATGAGGTGGGGTAGGAATTTTAATGCCGGAGTTTCCTCAACGAGGGACCCCTCCCTTCTGACGAATCTGACTTTCAAGTTCCGGTTGTGTCTGGGTCCTTGGGTTCCCTGGGAAGGAGGATCTTTGATCTTGAGGTCTTTGCAGGTCATGATTTCTTCTTTTGCGTGTGCCCTAGCTACGTGACTTTGCAGATTTTCTGAAAGACAATTCTTATCACTCTGTTGATAAGAGATGAGGTCAGTTGAATTGGTCCTGGAGGGCCCGTGGTTACAAGTCCACCTATTAAAGGAGAGAAATAACAGTCACCGTCTGCTTCCGCTGTCTTAAAAATGCAAACACACACAGCTTCCTTCTCAATTGTATGTAAAGGGGCCACAATTCTTCAAATGAAAGCTATAGGAAGAGATACAGTGTTTCATATTATTCTTGGATGTTCTTTTAAGGTTAGTAAATTTTCACTCATTCATGCATTCTGATAATTTTTAATAAATACTATGTGTCAATCACTGTTCTAAGTATTGGTGTGACAGTGGAAAGCAAAGTCTCTCCCTTTGAGAAGCTCAAAACGTCCTAGTCTGAATGGTCAGATTTGGGTTCACGCTGTCTCATGCTGAATAAACTCCTTTTCCACACTGGCCCTTCGCTTATTGTTCTATGTCATCTTTTTCTCTTAGCACTCATTGCTAACCTCAGTCGTTTTTGCTGGGGGAAAAATACTGAGAGGAAAATGAAATCAAGTGTCTTATAATGTATCCATCTGTAAAATGATGGTTGAGACTAAATCAGAGGTTCTCCACCCTGGCTGTCCATTAGAATCACCTGGGAACTTTAAAAATATACCCTCACCCCAGAGATTCTGATTTGCTTGGTCTGAATGGGTCCTGACCATTGATACGTTTAAAAAGATTGCTGCGTGATTCTAATATGCAGCCAAGAATTGAGAGCCCCTAAACTAGCTGATCGCCAAGACTCCTTGCTGATCTAAACTGTTATGTCTCCATGGATTCATAGATTTTCTCCCCAAATCTGAATCTATACTCAAGAATAAATTGGGAAAATTTTTATGTTTCTCAGCATGTGTGTATTGAAGGGATTATTAATGATGCTACTAAGAACAAATCTCGGCTCTCAAGGAGATTAATTTAATTAAATTTGTATAAGAATCAAGTAGTTCAAATGTAGCGTATGTATGGGGAGTACAGAGAAAGTAACATAAAATTAAACTGGACAGGTAGGGAGGACCTTGTCTAGCACACTAAGTGCTTCAGAGTTTACCTTGAAGGTGATGGTTTTCATTGAGAAAATATCAAGCAGTGAAGAGACCTAAAGAGGTCTACGGTTCAGAAAGAGCAGATGGGAAGGAGAGTGGAGAATGGATGGAAAGGGAGCAGAAGCAAAGGCAGTTAGAAAATTGGGAGGCCACTGCAGCAATCAGGGAAGAAATGCTGAGGGCCTAAACTGCAGCAGTCAGGGGGAGACAGAGAGAATGGATTTGTATCAAGAGAAATTTTGAAAGAATCAGTAAAATGTATGGCAAATAAAGCACTCTCTGCTTTCAATTTTTCTTTTTTTTCTTTGCCTCTTTTTTTGGTGAAGAAGACTGGCCCCGAGCTAACATCTGTTGCCAATCTTCATCTTTATGCTTGAGGAAGGTTGTCACTGAGCTACCAATCTTCCTCTGTTTTATGTGGGATGCCACCACAGTGTGGCTTGACAAGCGGTGCTGGATCAGTGCCCAGGATCCAAACCTGCAAACCCCCAGCTACTGAAGCGAAGCGTGCAAACCTAACCACTATGCCACTGGGCTGGCCTCTCTGCTTTCAATTTTGGCAAGTGGGTAGTTTATTGAAAAAAGGAAGGAGATAGGAGGGGTAGATTTGGGTAAAGGTTTTAAAACATGCTGAGTTTGTAGGACCTTCAAGGAGAGTTATTCAGTATAGTCCAATCCTTCAGGAAAGAGGTTTGAGCTACAGTAAAAAATTGTTATATGATAACTGAATTGGAAACAAGAAAGACGAATGACATTGTTTCCAGAGAATGTGTAGTTCAGGAGGCAGGCATGGACAGATCCTTAGTTTAAGGGAAGTAGAGAAAAATAAGATATAGGGATCAAAAACAGAAAGGTAAGCAAAATCTTGAACAAAGTGGTATCCTGGAGGTTGAACGAGAAGAGAATTTCAATGAGGAGGAGGTGGCCAGCAGTGTCAACCCTGCATAGAGGCTGAGTAATAATTGCTACATGTTTTGAGTGCCAATTTTCTAGTTGCTTTATATGTGTTGGCTCACTTTATTCTCATCCTAACTCTGGCAGGTAGATATTATTATCACTTCATTTTATAGACAAGGAAGCCCAAGTGTAGCTAGTATATTGCAAAGACCATGTAGTTAATAAATGGCGCCAAGATGGTGTGTCTGGGAAAGTCTGACCACAGAAGCCATGCTCTTAATGACCCTGCTAAACTGCCAAAAGGATGAAGAGTGAGGCCTGTCAAGTGTCTATTAGAAACTAAGCAGTGACCTGGGTGAGAGCAGAGTTCAGTAAATTGTGTGGATCCCAAACTGTGGGGGACGAAAGAGAGAATTAGTGGTAAGTAAATATGCTCTTTTAAATGCCTTGTGAGTGAAGGAAGGCATATGACAAGGTAGTATTTTGAGCATGACTTAGTATAAAAGTATGATTATATTTAAAGATGGAAGGGGTGGAATATCCTTATACTCTGTTAAGAAATAGCCAAGAGAAACAAAAAGATGGAGATCCAGGAATGTCATTCCAGTAGTTTCCCATGAAGGTGAAGGGGGAGGAGAACCAGAATGTAGGGGGAAAAATCAGTATCGACGTCTTCCAGTGAGAGAAGAGAGGAGAGGATGTGGGAAATAACAGCATATAAGGGTAAGAAAGTTGTGAAGGAGTATTTACCCAAAGAACACTTTCATTGTCCTCCCATGAAAAAAGGGGTACAGGGTCTGCTCAGAGGATGTTCTAGCCTTTTGACTGTATACATTTCTGTGCTCCAAATTTCTCAGCAAGCATCCATATTGCTAACTCACCCACTCAGTATAGAGCCACCTTTCTCAGTCAGCGCATCCCTCAATTTTTATTTATTAAATTCAATTAATATTTCCCCTTCTCAGCAAGGAGGAAGGCCAGCCCCAACCAAATAATTCCTCTTGATCAAAGAATAGCAAAGGACAGGCTCTTGCATTGCTCTTGTCCAGAGGGTGACCCAGGAGGAGTCTGAGATTGATTTGCAGTTCGCTGCTACCTCTCAGTGAACTGAATTAGAAGAGAACCATCGGGAAATGCATCCAGTCAGATTGGCAGTGATTGGCCTGCCTGTGGAAAGGATGTGAACTGAATTAATAACACTTCCAACTTAAGCAGAAAGCACGCTGGAGGAAAGATGTCTTCAACTGAAATCCCAAATGCAGACTCTCTCCCCTTCTCACTTAACAGGTGGAGTGGCTGCAAAGGGCAACTTCAACAACTTTCCACAGGCAGCCCAGTCACTGCCAATCTAACTTGAAAAGGAAAGGGGATGTCAGTTCTCCAGGAAGCACACATCCCCTGAGACACAGGCACGGCTTTCATGTTCAATCACTGTATTTAATTCAATTATCTCCCCCCGCCACCCCCACCTGTCTGCCTTACAAGGTAGGTTGGGGGAGAGTGATGCTTGATGCTTCTGCAAGTCCCAAAAGATGTACATGCTTTATTAGGGAGTTCAATAAAGGATGAGCTCTTACTCACCCAGCTGCTTTCTTTGGGAAGTCGTCATGGGGCTTCAGCTGCCTGCAGCGGGAGGATGACCGGCTCTACGCCATGAATTGATTTTTTTCAGATTGGAATCAGCTGGTTGTCTTTGTCAAAAGGAGTGCTTATTTCAATAACACTTAAAAATTTCATGTTTTTTGGACATGAAAACCACCACAAAATCCTATTTAGCTCTAGAATTTTCAGAGTCCAGTTATCCACATAGAGTTACATTTAGGTCTAATGATCTTCCTTCCTTCCTTTCTTTGTCTTGTCTTTCTTCCTGTTTGCCCATTCCAAGGGACCATTAAGATTAGCATCTCTTCAAGAAGTCGAGAAAGAGAAGAAAAAGAATTGCAGTACACTTTGTCTTAAATTTGTGAGGTTAAAATTGCAAAAATCACTATAGAGTAAAATAAGAAGTCTTTTAAAATTTAGAAACTCTTGTTTTCTCAGATTAATGAATGCAAACCCGTGACAATAAACAAGTCAATCGGTGTTTAAACTTCTCTTAACTAAAATAATCAAAACTGGTTGGTTGGTGAAGAAAATTACATTATTTATCTCACAGAGCAGGTAACTTATGAAGTGAGAAAGAAAGAATGAATAGGCCATATCAAAGACCATCAATTGAAGAAAGCTAGGCTAAGCCAATTTTTGCATCAATAAATCACAAACTTTCTGTTTCCGAGTGCTAATGTATTGCCGTTATTTGTCATTAAATAGACCAATAATGCCTATAAAAATATATCGTAAGACAAAATTTTCTAAATTTGAGTCTATACAAAACCTTTTAAAGAAAAGAAATTCTCAGGCCCTCAACAACACTTGCTCTTTCAATTTTGAGAAATATTTTCTAAGGAGTCCAAGCCTGAGTCCATGATAATATCTTTAACTGCAAAATATCATAGCAAAACATAATAATAACAGCAAATATAAAATAACAAATATAAAATTTATCTTTATAATGGTAAAAATCATTTTAGATTCCAATTGCAATGAAAACTAAACAACAAAGCAACCGTAGAACCTAAAACCTGTAGACCTACAAGTTAATTTGAGTACAAGTCAATTTGAGTAATACTATTGAAGACCTGTTTAACCAAAACTTGAAATTTTTCAACAATTCTTTTCTTTTTCATATATGTGTTAAATTGCCAACTTTCTCTGAGGCTTATATTAAATTCATCCTGAATCCTGCTCCCAAGTTTTCCCTGTCCTTGTAAGGTCTGAGCAATAATGAAATGATGGAAAACAAAAATGAATATCTTCTGAAACTCTTTCCCCAAGGGGTTGGCAGGCCTGGTGGAAAAAAATTTCTTCTTTGAAAGCTGATCTCGTTAGGGGCTTATTTAGTCACAGATATTTCTCCATAAGTGTTATCAACAGCATATATTTATTGAATATCAATAAATGTGAGTGGGAGTGGCACAATTAGTGTTCTAGACAATCAATGAATAATATTTCTTGAACATCTTTATGAATGATTCCCCAGAAGTAAGTTTACTCAAAAAGACATTTTTTAAATGTAAATTTGTATTTTTCCTTAAGTATTACTGTTTTGATGGGAAGATTAGGCTTATGCACGTTAAATGATAACGATCAATACAAGTAAATGACTATCGAAGTAAGCAGATATCATGGAGGTACAGGAAACATCAAAGAGTTTGAGGCGGGAAATCTTATTTGGAGGACAGAGATTAGAACACTGTGGCTGAAGTTAGACGCTTGTATGAAGAGCTTTCCAGGATAGCTTCAGAAGGCCTGATGGCTAAGCACTTTGGACTTATGCACCGGAGGTATCTGAGGAGGCACCGAAAAGGAGAAAGCAGTGCTTCTGGGTGATTAATTTGGCAGTGGTGGAAGAAGATGTTTAAAAGCAAAGCAACTGGAAAATTCAATTCAGGCTAGTGGCTTATGTTTATTTCCTACAGTGAAATACTTAGAGGAGGGTATAGACATAGAGTTATCATCCATTTGTAGCCATTTCTTCAATAACAAGTAATGAGAGCAGCACACTCATGAGACGACGGATCCAGGATGCTTGTGAAATTAAGCGCTCCTTACTGAAGGCTTACTTCTCTGCACAGGGCTGCGCCGTTGACGCTGTAAAGCTAAACACTGCGTATCTTCTCTGCCTTTATTCTTTGCCCTTCTTACCTGCTCACTATAACACTTGTTTAGGGCAGTATTTCTCAGCACTGGCACTATTAACATTTGGGCCTAGATAATTCTTTGTTCTGAGAGGCTGTCCTATCCCTGGCCCCTACCCACTAGATGCCAGTAGCAACCTCGTTGATTGTCCCAAATTACAACAACTGAAAATGTCTCCAGACATTACCAGATGTCCCCTAGGGGCAAAATCACCACCTGTTGAGAACCACTGGCTGAGAGAAACACAGATTATAAGGTTAAATGTTAAGCATTAGTGGCAGGAGAAGAGAAATTCTTTCCCTTCTCCAACATTACTAGTCTATGGTCTTTATAAGGACTGGAGACATCAGAGAATAATAAATGTCAGCCATGCAGTTTGATATGATTTCTCCATTGACAGCTTCCAACTTTTACCCTCTTCTTCTCCGATCCAATGAGAATGTGGAGCTGTCTATGTAACTAGTGGATTGTCTCTACGTCCTGGTTTGCCTGGGATAGTCCTGGTTTACACCTGCTTTCTCCATTCATGACTGACTAGTACCCCTTTTCACTCTCTAAAGTCTCCTAGATTGGATATTAAATTATGTGGTCATTCGAATATGGAAATTACTAGAACTGTGAGAGAACAACCAGGGAATACTAGGGATGGGGCAGGCAAATTGACTCTCTGGCTTCACAGCTAATATTTCTTGGAGAAGACACTGGAGTTAAGACTTGAAAGAGCATTAAGAGTTAACCAGGAAAAGGGGCAAAGAGGTTTATAAGTCAGACGTCAGAATGTTTTATAGGATGAGACACTGGAATGGATAAATTGAAGAGTTAGACCAACAGGCTAATATGAAAATCCAAAAGTTGTTTTTGCAAGCTTGACTTCAATTTTGTATCTACCTATCAAATTGTTATCGTATCTGGCAAAATGCTCAGTGGCATTGTGAGGCTATAAATTCTAAATGTGACCAATATGTATTTTTTACAAGAGAAAAAGGATTGATTGTTAGGAATTGTCCAAAAGGAAAGAAGGCTGAGTCCCCTGGCTATGGGTTTGCATATGTGGTGATATTAAAATGCACCCATCACCTTCTCTTCCTTTTATCTGAATGTTTGTAGCCGAGATGTAACTACAGAAGATCCAGCATACCATTACACATAGAGATTTCAAAGACTTGGGAAGAAATCTTATTTCAGCATCTGTAGTTGGTTTTATTAAAAGCAGTTTAAATTCCCCTGCCTAGAGCAGTTTGGAATTATAGAGATGGGCTGAGGAAATTTACATTTTAATTGAGGCACAAGACAAAATAGGGCATGGTGCTGCATTCACACATTACAAGGAAGGATAAATAAGATATGTATCAGTTGGGAGAAAAGAAATGACTGGTCGTTTTTCACTGCCTCCTGCACTTAAATTTTTCATAAATTAGTTAGGCTTGCTATGCAAAGACAATTTTTCCAGGCAAAACGTTTACTGTTTCAGAGTCTTTGCATTGAAATATCTTCACATTGTGGAGTAAATATGCAAATACTCAAACATACATAGGTATGTGTGTGCAAGTGTGTAAAATGGGGTCTATAAATATAATATTCTAATATCTGTAAGTCTAAATAACATCTCAATAAACTACACAGGAAATAATTTTAAAGCGTGAGATATAACTGAGAATTATTGACAAGTGCAATTTATCTGTTAAACACTATAATTTGAGCTGCTGTTAATGTTTTCTAGAAATAGAATTTTTCTCTGTGGACAAATTTTTGTCCTGTGATCAGTGTGGATGTCTCTCTGAAGTTTGAGGAGTACCCATGTTTTCAAACTTGAAGATACACTTGTGTTGGACAATCACCTTGAGACAATCAATACCCAGTTGATTTTTTTTCCATATTCATTATATGTTAGACTCACTCATAGACAATTAAGTTAAGCATGCAGTTCTCATAAAGGAAAAACAATATAAACTCAAAAGGTATATTATAATAATGGCTTTTTTAAAGTAAGGTATTGTCAGTGATTTTCAGAAAAATGCTGTCGTTAAGCATGTTTATACATTTGCTTAAACTTTCATCAACTTTACGGTATCTTCTATCAACCATATGTGTATTTTTAAGTTCTTCTATGTTCTTTTAAAGTATAATTATAATTATAGTTTCATTCTGGATTATAGGTTAATTATAAAATTGAACACCAGTAAACAACACATTACTATATTATGGTTATGAGCCAGGTACTGTAGCTGGACCCCTGGAAAGGAAATGTAATCCTTTGTACCCAAAGATGCGGCTCTCAAGCATAGGGGTCAAATAAATTCTCATGTTTAGCCACCAAAACTTGTCTTAACTTGCCTTACATTTTGCCCTTTCCTGCCCTTTTCCTTTTCCTGGAATTATTAAATGACATTTTATGGTCTTAGAACAATAATAGCACTAAGATTAGTCATTTCTTACTCATGTACTTTTATTAAAGTGAAAAGGCATTTTTCTTCAGGGCATCATTTTTTCTATTGGAGCTATCTGGATCACTCTTCTGATTTGTATGGATAATATTTTCGTTCTACCCCATAACTGTCATTTTCTTTCCCCTTCTCACTCCTAGTCCATTATTGTCTGAGTATGTGTGTTGTATTTTGATCTCTGTCTGCCTTTTTTGTGCTTGGGTTTTCTTTTTGAGTTTTTTTTGTTTGTTTTTTGCCTTTCTTTTGGACATCCATAAGCAATGTTTCAGAAGGTATTTGGAAACTAAAAGTTTTGAATTCTTGTATATATCAGATGCCATTATTTTGCTGTCATAATTAATAGTATGGCTGAAAGTAGATTGTGAAGTTCAAAATTATTTTCCCTCAGAATTTTGAAGACATTGCTTTATTGTTTTATAATATTCAGCATTACTGATGAGAAATATCATGCCAATTTAATTCTCATTCCCTTGTAGATAGGGAGGTTTCCTTTTGGAAGTTTTATAATCTCTGAATCTTTGGAGACTTGACATTTCATTGAGTTATGAGTAGGTGTGGGTCTTGCTGGGCACTTAAGCATATAACAACCAGTATATTTTGAAGAGTGTTGTCATTTTTTTGAGTTCTGGAATATTTTTCCCTATTTTTTCTTTGATTTTTTTTTTTTTTTTCCCAGCCCTTCCATTTTCTATGGCTCCTCTTCTTAAAACTCTTATGAGATGAATGTTGCCATCCTGGCTTAATTCTCTGTGTCTTTTAATCTTTTTCTTATAGTTTCCATTCATTCACCTTTTCATTCAGTGCAAAAATGAGATTTCTTAACTTTTTATACAGATTTTTAAGCCTCAAGAGCTCTTTATTCTTGGATTTCTCCTTATCATAACACTTTGTTCTAGCTTATAGATGGAACATTTTTCCAAAGCATTGATGAGAAGTTAGTAAGTTTCTTTGCTGTTCCTTGAATTATCTCAGTGCCTCAGTGTTGTGTGTGATCTTGGCTCATTTTGGTTCCTTTGCATTGTGTTGTTAATTTCTCAATGTTTTTGGTAATCATTAATAATTCATTCATATTTATGAAAGAATATGAATTCATGTTGAGTAATGTGAGTCACTGTCATTATGTAAATTTCTGGTCCCAAAGGTCTGTCCACTCCATTTCGGGCTGACCAAATGATCAGTGACCTGGCTGGTTTCACTATAGAGTAATAGGGCGGGTAGCAGGAAAATATGTTAGAAAGCTCACAAACCGAGAATGGCTTAAGCCTCAGCCCTACCTATGAAAGTCATTCATTAAATTTCTTCGGAGAGTATTTTTATAATTTTGGAAATTAGAGAAACTCTTGCTGCTAATGGTCCTTCAGCAAGTACCAGATGGTGGTAGGCGGTGAAGGGCACAGGTATTCCTTGCACACACTTACTTCATTTTCCTGCCCCACCTTCTATATAAACTCTGAATCGCCACGCCTTTGTTATAAAAATAGCTCCCCCTTCCTTACAGGCTTTGTCTTGTAGATGTGTTAAGTCTTAGTTTCACCTGCTTTGTTTATAACATCAAGATAATTCCACTCATTTTCTCTCATCCAGATATCTATCCAAAAAAGCTGCTCCATTGAACCTAACCATGCCCTCAACCCAATTTTTTTCAGAGCTCCTATGGGTTTATTATGTTTTAATTTATCTCCTCTAATTTCAGCAGGATTTTTGGAAGGAGGAAAAAGCACATCTTAATTCCTATGTTTTGCACCAAAAGCAATATTTTCAAGGTAAAAAACAAAACCCAAAGGCTATTCATTCCCCTTTCTATCTACACTAACTCTCTATTTAAGGAGCTGAAAAACAATCAAGGTTTCCACCAGGACAATGAGCGCTATGGTTTTCAGTTCTGCTGCATCTGTCCATGCATGATGGCAACTAGGTAGAACAGATAAGGCAAAAAGGCAAAACGATATCAAGTTTCCAAGAAATTCTTTGGCTTGAAGACATAGTACAATCAAGTTGTTTTAAAACTCAGACCATCACCTTGTGACTTTATCATTTGTTGAATACACAATTGCTGGCAAACTCTACCTCAAACATCCCCCAAGGTGAAACTTAGAGAACCATTTGTTTCTTGGTATTTGGTTAGTCTTCTTCCATTTCCATGTGGGTTTTCTCATGATAACCATTAATATAAAGCAGAGTGGGGTATATACCTGTGGAAATGGGCAGTGGGGACAAATGGTTCAGTTTCAACGGTCCTCCATTACAACTGATTGACTCCATCCATGTATGTAGATTATTGCATTCCTGGGATCACAAGCATCTAAACCCTGGGCAATCCTCATCACCTTTTCCATTTTTCCCACTGTATCTCCTGGTTTATCTCATTCTGTTTCTACTAACATAACAGGAAAAATATTTCCAAACTCTCTGAATAAATGTATTTCATATAACTATTACTTAAGTTAATGCATTTCTTTCTGCCAAAATAATAGTTTTCCCTTCTTATCAATATTGTCCAGCAAGAAAGCTCAAGCTATTTAACCAGCAAAGCTGCCAACATTTACAACCTTTTAAGTCAGTGGAGGAATTTAGGTAATTTGTTTTTTAGTGTTTACTGGTTACTTAATGAATATCGTGCTCTGGATTTTATTTATTTATACTCTACCTCATTCCAAAAATAATTTGAAGTGTCTTCAATATTACAGAATATAAAATGTAAAGAATAACAATCTGAGCACTGTATAATGAAAGCAATTTTTAACCAAAATTAGCTTACCAAATGGGGGAACTCTGGAGGTTTATATAATGTTATGCATTTTTTAAGTTAAAAAAAATCAATCTTTCCTCTTACTTTACACAATTACTAAAAAAGATAACAGAAAGTTCACATACTGTAGAGTATCTAGTTTATACTGAAACATTCAGATGACTGACGTTTTTTATTCAATTGATGAAAGAATTGCTCCTCTGTAGACATAACTAAAATCCTATCAAAGAGAGATGTTCTGTGAGGAAAATTCACACATATTTTAAACATGAAAACTTCTCAGTTATGTACCTTAATCTGTTTTTATTCAGTCCTTGATAATTGTACAGTCAGTTGTAAAATGTACAATAATTTAGAGTCCTTTGTTTTTAAAAAACATGATGATATAAACATCGAAAATGATAAAGCATTCTGTACTTAAATGTTTATGCTTCTATTAGCTTAAAAAATTGTTACTCCTATTTATGTATTGTGCATATAAAAGTTTGATCTTTCTATTAAGAACAAGAAGGATGTGAATTAAATATGAAGAAATCCCCAATAACATTTATATATGTTCTTAAGTTAGCCTTTTTTGAAAAAGATAGTACTCATGCGGGTCATGCTCTATCCTCACAGCAATGCACTATTACTGTTAGATTTGAAGGGACTTGTAAATGACAAACAGTTTTTTTTCACGTGATTATTTTTAAAAATTCAAGCAAGCATCACTGTTTCATCTACTAGGATGATAGAACTTTGGCTACCTAGAAGATGGATTTTTAAGGAATCATTTAACAGAACATCTCTTCTGTTTGGAAGCTCTTAAAATAATGTAGTCCTAAATCTTTAGAAATATTTTCCTTCAATTAGAGTGAGTGGAGAGATATAAAAAAGAGGTTAATTCACACAATTTTCCTCTCTCAAAATAGTTATGCTTTTGATTGAAATATGTTGTTTTAATGCTCAGAATTTTTACCATAATTGTATTTATTAAAAAACATATCCAACAAGATTGTTCCTCTGATGCGATTTTGGAAAAGTTAGTCACTGGACATAATAAAGACATTGTATCTTGCCTCCTTCTTTATTTTTGAAAATAGAACAAACATAGATAAGCCCTGAACTTTGGGAACATATACACACAGTCACACATAAACACGATATCTTTTCTCTTATCCCTGGCAGTTAGGTTTCTTTTTAATAAAAGGAATGATAAACCTTACCATGATGTGGGTTGAATTCTCCATAAATTACAAAATTAGATGATGGGCCTACTTCTATAGCTGCTGGTATGACTGGAATAGCAGAAAACAATTTCAGAGTATCAAAGCCATATAGGGACCAGAGATGAGGGCTGTGGTCACAACCCCAGTGCCCATGTGACTACTCATCCTACAGATGGAGACAGGTCTGCAGTCATTTGTCTATGATCACACAGCACCTGAGATATACAAGGATGGTCCCTAGACTTTGGCCAATACTTAACACTGGAATTTTAACTCATCATTGAATCCACAACACAAGTCTTCTGGGTAACAAGGAAAGAAACCATAATCCCTCATTTTACAGTTAGAAAATTAAAGCTGAGAAGTTAGTTTATTTGTCCAAGTTCTCACAGCAAGTTAGCAGTAAAAACTAGAGTCAAACCCAGAGATCCTAATTCCTAGCGCAGTAATCTTTTCTTGATACTACCTCATCCCCTTGTGTGCTAAATAAAAGGAAAGAAAAATAAAAGGACAAAGTAGGATTTAGAATCCAAAAAGCTCCTCTTGTGTCCACAATTGCAAAAATAATCAAAGATATTGTGTTAATAGTAAAAACATAGTGTTTTTATTCTCTCACCTATGTGTAATGTCCAATCTCTATCTTATCCACCTATGCTCATACAGATATTTTGGAGGCCACAATTGTAAGAATGGCTTATTTATGCTAAATTCCATATAAGAAAGAGTTCCTATAGAAATTCACATGGAACAAATATGAAGCAGGTCACAATATGCCTGATAATGCCACAATATGCCATAGTAGAACAACCATTTCAAGTCCATAGGAGAATAATAATAAACATGACTATCATTATGTATTTCAGTATGTCACATGCTCTTCTAAGCATGAGTCACATATTAATTCATTTAATTCTTAAACAGTTCTTTCATAGGTATTATTATTTTCCCTAGTTTATTGATAAGGACAATGATGCCCAGACAAGTTGATAAGTTGCCCAAGAAACTACAGCTAGTAAGTGGAGGAGGCAGAATTCAATGATTTACCTTTGTAAGGATGAAATTTATGTGTCAAAGATTATATATGTCTTCATATATATAGATGTCAAAGATCTGTATAAGTCTCAATTGTAGACTCATTTCATCCATAAAGTTTTCTCAGTTTCTTAGATCCACAGTGTTGCTTGTATTTCAGTTGTGGAGCCTGTCACAGATAGCAGCAGAGTTTAAACATACAGTCACACACCCTGGCTGCCCTTGTCTCCTATGTTCTTTGTTTCTTGTTTTAACTAAATCCTGTCTATTCAGGAGAATGACAACTTCTTAAAAGTATGGATCTGATTTAATTTTTCTCTTGTACATCATAAAAAAGTACATCTACAAAAAGTAGATGTTACCATACGCATATTGATTGATTAAAGGGCATTTTAGGAGAGTAAATAAAGGGTAAGTAATAAAAGCTTCAGTTGAGTAAGGTTGTATTTGTTCTGTCTTTCTAAGTGTTTCTTCTGCCTATCCAAACCCCTAGTATGACCCCAGATTTTAAGTTGGAATTCTGCTCTTTCCTCTATAAAGTGATGCCTCCTGTTTCTTTCCCTACGTGATTTCACCCAACCTTTCTTTTTGAAAACTTCCAAAATGTCACATCTACCTCTATCCTCGCATTCATACTCTAGATCAGTATTAAGCAGGTTGCTTAATACTTAAACATCATATGAAAAGCGAATTCATCATTTAATCTTTAAAGTAAAACATTTGTGCTCCTAAACTACCTATACTATTCAGTAGTATCACAATTTTTGAGATCCTGAAGTAGTGTTCATTTGGATTAATTTAACAGACCCTTACCAAACACTGTGTGCTAGAAACTGTGGCAAGTGCTCAATTCAAAGTGGAAAATATGTCACCATTTCTTCCATAGGTAGCAGCTAAATAAGTTGATTATTGCAGCCTAAGATGGGATATTTTACCATAGAAATCTGCATGGGATGCTATGAAAATCACTGTTTGCATTTGTACAGCTCTCACAATTTACTAACCAATTTCATATGCAAGTTTAATCCTTTGAGGTGTTATTGTTTACTGCCTGTAAGTTCTGAGAAGCCAAGTAACTTGCCTAAGTAAACCCCTGTCTTGGTTTTTTCAAGTTGCTGTAATAAAAATACCACAGACTGGGTGGCTTATAAATAACAGAAATTTCTTTCCCACAATTTGAAGCTGGGAAGTTCAAGATCAAGGCACCATCAGATTTGATGTCTGAGGAGGGCCAACTTGCTGTGTTCTCGCTTCATGAAAAGGATAAGGGAGCTCTCTGGGGCCTTTTTTATAAGGACATTAATCCCTTTCATGAGGGTTCCATCCTCATGACCTAATCACCTACCAGAGTCTCTACCTCCTAACAATGTCCCATTGGGGATTATGTTTCAACATACAAATTTTGGGAAGACATGAACATTGAGTCCTTAGCATCTCCCCAGTGAGCAATGGAAGCGTAACACTTGCTACCTCTCAGTGGTTCTCTGTTTTCTGTGTGCATCCTTTGCTCCCCCACTACATGGAAGAAGGAACACACTTTTCATATGCCTGTGAATACCACCAACAGTACTGAGTACAGGGCTGCATACACAGGAGGCCCCCTTCCCAAATACTTATTTTACAAACAGGATTAAATGCAATGCATTGAAGCTGAAGGCAGATTGCCATTCACTTTAAATGAGAATTTCCAACTAGCCCATCTAGAAACAGAATGTATTGCATCATCCCTAGAAGTGCTCAAGCGTATTCTGGATGAACCATTTTTGGGTAGGTAGAGAGGATTTATGCATATGGTAGGATGTTTGAATTAGTGATCTGTAAGATTCCATCTGGCTCTGCATTTCTGTGGTTACTTTCTTTTTTTTTTATTAATGTTATGATAGATTACAACCTTGTGAGATTTCAGTTGTACATTACTGTTAGTCATGTTGTGGGTACACCACTTCCCCCTTTGTGCCCTCCCCCCACCCCCCCTTTTCCCTGGTAACCACCGATCAGATCTCCTTGTCAATATGTTAACTTCCACCTATGAGTGGAGTCATATAGAGTTCGTCTTTCTCTGTCTGGCTTATTTCACTTAACATAATACCCTCGAGGTCCATCCACGTTGCTGCGAATGGGCCAATTTTGTCTTTTTTTACGGCTGAGTAGTATTCCATTGTGTATATATACCATATCTTCTTTATCCAATCATCAGTTTCTGGGCATGTAGGTTGGTTCCACGTCTTGGCTATTGTAAATAATGCTGCGATGAACATAGGGGTGCAAGGGACTCTTGGGATTTCTGATTTCAGGTTCTTAGGATAGATACCCAGTAATGGGATGGCTGGGTCATAGGGTGTTTCTGTTTTTAACTTTTTGAGAAATCTCCATACTGTTTTCCATAGTGGCTGTACCAGTTTGCATTCCTACCAACAGTGTATGAGGGTTCCTTTTTCTCCACAAGCTCTCCAACATTTGTCGCTCTTAGTTTTGGATGTTTTTGCCAATCTAACGGGTGTAAGGTGATATCTTAGTGTAGTTTTGATTTGCATTTCCCTGATGATTAGCGATGATGAACATCTTTTCATGTGTCTATTGGCCATATTTATATCTTCTTTTGAGAAATGTCTGTTCATGTCCTCTGCCCATTTTTTGATCGGGTTGTTTGTTTTTTTGTTGTTAAGCTATGTGAGTTCTTTGTATATTATGGAGATTAACCCTTTGTCGGATAAGTGGCTTGTAAATATTTTTTCCCAATTAGTGAGCTGTTTTTTTGTTCAATCCTGTTTTCCCTTGCCTTGAAGAAGCTCTTTAGTCTGATGAAGTCCCATTTGTTTATTCTTTCTATTGTTTCCCTCAACTGAGGAGTTATAGTGTCTGAAAAGATTCTTTTGAAACTGATGTCAAAGAGTGTACTGCCTATATTCTCTTCTAGAAGACTTATTGTTTCAGGCCTAATCTTTAGGTCTTTGATCCATTTTGAGTTTATTTTGGTGTGTGGTGAAAAAGAATGGTCAATTTTCAATCTTTTGCATGTGGCTGTCCAGTTTTCCCAGCACCATTTGTTGAAGAATCTTTCTTTTCTCCATTGTATGCCCTCTGCTCCTTTGTCGAAGATTAGCTGTGCATAGATGTGTGGTTTTATCTCTGGGCTTTCAATTCTGTTCCATTGATCTGTGGACCTGTTTTTGTACCAGTACCATGCTGTTTTGATCACTGTAGCTTTGTAGTATGTTTTGAAATCGGGGATTGTGATTCCTCCAGCTTTGTTTTTCTTGCTCAGGATTGCTTTAGCAATTCGCGGTCTTTTGTTGCCCCATATGAATTTTAGGATTGTTTGTTCAATTTCTGTGAAGAATGTTCTTGGGATTCTGATTGGGATAGCATTGAATCTGTAGATTGCTTTAGGTAGTATGGACATTTTAACTATGTTTATTCTTCCAATCCATGTGCATGGAATGTCTTTCCATCTCTTTATGTCGTCGTCAATTTCTTTCAAGAAAGTCTTGTAGTTTTCATTGTATAGATCCTTCACTTCCTTGGTTAAGTTTATCCCAAGGTATTTTATTCTTTTCGTTGCGATTGTGAATGGGATTGAGTTCTTGAGTTCTTTTTCTGTTAGTTCATTGTTAGTGTATAGAAATGCTACTGATTTATGTATGTTGATTTTATGCCCTGCTACTTTGCTGTAGTTGTTGATTAGTTCTAATAGTTTTTCTATGGATTCTTTGGGGTTTTCTATATATAAGATCATGTCGTCTGCAAACAGCGAGAGTTTTACTTCTTCATTACCTATTTGGATTCCTTTTATTTCTTTTGCCTGCCGAATTGGTGTGGCCAACACCTCCAGTACTATGTTGAATAGGAGTGGTGAAAGTGGGCACCCTTGTCTTGTTCCTGTCCTCAGAGGGATGGCTTTCAGTTTTTGTCCATTGAGTATGATGTTGGCTGTGGGTTTGTCATATATGGCCTTTATTATGTTGAGGTACTTTCCTTCTATACCCATTTTATTGAGGGTTTTTATCATAAATGGGTGTTGGATCTTGTCGAATGCTTTCTCTGCATCTATTGAGATGATCATGTGGTTTTTGTTTTTCATTTTGTTGATGTAGTGTATCACGTTGATTGACTTGTGGATGTTGAACCATCCCTGTGTCCCTGGTATAAATCCCACTTGATCATGGTGTGTAATCTTTTCGATGTATTGCTGTATTTGGTTTGCCAGAATTTTGTTGAGGATTTTTGCATCTATGTTGATCAGTGATATCGGCCTGTAGTTCTCCTTCTTTGTGTTGTCCTTGTCAGGTTTGGGGATCAGAGTGATGTTGGCTTCATAGAATGTGTTAGGGAGTACTCCATCTTCCTCAATTTTCTGGAATAGTTTGAGAAGAATAGGTATTAAGTCTTCTTTGAATGTTTGGTAGAATTCTTCAGAGAAGCCGTCTGGTCCTGGACTCTTATTTTTGGGGAGGTTTTTGATTACCGTTTCTATTTCCTTACTTGTGATGGCCTATTCAGATTCTCCATTCTTCCTGATTTAGTTTGGGGATATTGTAGGAGTCTAGGAAGTTGTCCATTTCTTCTAGCTTGTTCAATTTGTTGGCATATAGTTTTTCATAGTATTCTCTTATGATCCCTTGTATTTCATTGGTATCTGTTGTGATTTCTCCTCTCTCATTCCTAATTTTATTTAATTGAGATTTCTCTCTTCTTTTCTTGGTGAGTCTGGCTAAAGGTTTGTTGATTTTGTTAATTTTTTCAAAGAACCAACTCTTTGTTTCATTGATCCTTTCTACTGTCTTTTTTGTTTCAATATTGTTTATTTCTGCTCTTATTTTTATTATTTGCCTCCTTCTACTGACTCTGGGCTTTGTTTGTTCTTCTTTTTCTAGTTCTGTTAGGTGTCATTTGAGGTTGCTTATGTGAGCTTTTTCTTGTTTAGTGAGGTGAGCCTGTATTGCGATGAATTTCCCTCTTAGGACTGCTTTTGCTGCATTCCAAATGATTTGGTATGTCGTGTTCTCATTTTCATTTGTCTCCAGATAATATTTGATTTCTTCTTTAATTTCTTCAATAATCCATTGTTTGTTCAGAAGTGTGTTGTTTAGTTTCCACATTTTTGCACCTTTCTCTGCTTTTTTCTTGTAGTTGATTTCTAGTTTCATAGCATTATGATCATAAAAGATGCTTGATATTATTTCAACTCTCTTGTATTTATTGATGCTTGCTTTGTTTCCCAAAATATGGTCAATCCTTGAGAATGTTCCATGTGCACTTGAGAAGAATGTGTAACCTGCTGTTTTTGGATGAAGTGTTCTATATATATCTATTAAGTCCATCTGGTCTAATTTTTCATTTAATTCTATTATTTCCTTGTTGATTTTCTGTCTGGATGTTCTGTCCATTGGTGTTAATGGTGTGTTGAGGTCCCCTACTATTATTATATTGTTGTTGATGTCTTCTTTTAGTTCTGTTAAGAGTTGCTTTACAAATTTTGGTGCTCCTGTGTTGGGTGCGTATATATTTATAAGTGTTATGTCTTCTTGGTGGAGAGTCCCTTTTATCATTATATACTGTCCCTCTTTGTCTTTCTTTATCTGTTTTGCTTTGAAGTCTACCTTGTCTGATATTAGTATAGCGACACCTGCTTTCTTTCTTCATTATTAGCTTGGAATATTGTTCTCCATACCTTCACTCTGAGTCTGTGTTTTCTCTGGACTGTGTGGGGCTGAGGTGTGTTTCCTGGAGGCAGCATATTGTTGGGTCTTGTTCTTTGATCCATCCTGCCACTCTGTGTCTTTTGATTGGGGAGTTCAATCCATTTACATTTAGAGTGATTATTGAGATGTGGGGGCCTACCACTGCCATTTTATGTCTTGTTTTCTGGTTTTCTTCAGTTTCCTTTGTTTCTCGTCCCATGGTTTAATCTGTTCTGATGAAGAGCTGCTACTCTCTGTTGTTGTCCTTCTACTTATCTCCTCTGCTCTTGGTTTTGTAGCTCCTTTCCTTTTTTTGATTTTTCAGGAATGAGGGTTTTCCTGAGGATTTCCTGAAGAGGAGGTTTTGTGGCAATGAACTCCGTTAATTTTTGTTTATCTGGGAAAGTTTTTATTTCTCCATCATATTTGAAGGATATTTTCACTGGGTAGAGAATTCTCGGCTGTAGGTTTTTGTCCTTCAGATTTTTGAGTATATCATTCCACTCTCTTCTAGCCTGTAAAGTTTCTGCTGAGAAATCTGCTGATAGCCTGATGGGGATTCCTTTGTAGGTTAGTTTCTTCTGCCTGGCTGTCCTTAGTATTTTCTCCTTGTCATTGACTTTTGCTAGCTTCACTACTATATGCCGTGGGGTTGGTCTTCTTGCACTGATAAAGTTTGGAGATCTATTGGCTTCTGTCACCTGAAGCTCCATCTCTCTCACCAGATTTGGGAAGTTCTCAGCCATTATTTCTTTGAATAGGCTTTCTGCCCCTTTCTCCTTCTCTTCTCCCTCTGGTATACCTATAATCCTTACATTGCATCTCCTAATTGTGTCTGATAATTCTCGGAGAGTTTCTTCATTTCTTTTTAGTCCTACTTCTCTCTCCTCCTCTGCCTGCAGCATTTCTATATTCCCATCTTCCAAATTGCTAATTCTTTCCTCCATATTATTGGCACTACTGTTCAGTGCATCTAGATTTTTCTTAATCTCCTTTATTGTGTTCTTCATTTCCAGTATTTCTGTTTGGTTCTTCTTTATAGTATCAAACTCTTTTGTGACATAGCTCCTGACCTCGTTGAGTTGTCTATCTGAATTCTCTCTTCACTTGTTGAGTAATTTAATGATGGCTGTTTTGAAGTCATCGTCATTTAGGTTATATATTTCATTTTCTTTGGGATTGTTTTCTGTGTATTTGTTATTTTCCTTCTGTTCTGGAGATTTAATGTATTTTTTCATATTGCTTGATGTTGTAGATTTGTGCCTTCGCATAGAGATAGAGTTTAGTTGCTCCTTCCACTTGTTTCTGCTGGTGTGGTGGGGGAGCAGCTGTTTATACTGCACCAACCAGGAACCCTATCCGCAGTTGCTAACTGGGCCTGGGCCCCTCCTCGTAGTCACAGTGATCCTTTGGATTCCCTCTTCTGTCATGGGGGCCATCACGGGGGGGCTTCAGACTGCTGGTGCCTACTGTTGCAGCCCACCTAGACGTGCTCCCTCCTTGGGGTCTTCAACGGTGTTATGGGCTCTTCCAGAGGCCAGGGGTAGGATCACTTATATTTGCCGCTCCGTCACTATCGGCACCCTCAAAATCTCACTTGTCCTCTATGGGTCGCAGCAGAGCTATTGGCATCTTCTACAGTCTGTGGTTAGCTCACCTAGCTATGCTACTTTTGTCCCAGTGTCTTCCAGCCTTGTGGCCACCGGATGAGTGCTCTCTACTAGTGCTGTGCAGAGGCTTTCGCTGAGGCTGCTGTGAGCCTGTAGGGTTTCCCCGTAGGCTACGGAGCCGGGTCGCTGGAACTCCACCCAGCCCCAGTCCTGTTCCACAGGAACTCGGGGAGCCCTTTGCCCTGTCTGGGGGATAGCTGGAGATCCTGATTTCAGTGGTAGCTGGTCGACTGCTGCCCTGCCTGATATTCTCCTCTCTGGGACCCTCCCAATGTTGTGGATGCTGGGCGAAGCCTCTCCGCTAATGGCAGACGGAGAGTTTTTTCTGCTGCCCCGGCGGAACTCTGGAGCTTCCCCCCCAGGCCATGGAGCCGGCCTCTGGAGCTCCACCCAGCCCCAGTCCTCTCCAAGATCTCCGGCAATCCCTTGCCCTGCCCGGCGGGCAATGGCAGCTGGGGGTCCCCGTGCCCTCTGGGATTCTCTCCGGGACTTTCCCGGTGTTGTGAATGCTGGGCGTGGCCCCTCTGCTAATGGCAAACAGAGAGTTTTGTCTGCTGCCCGGGCGGAACTCTGGAGCTTCCCCGCCAGGCTGCGGAGCTGGCCTCTGGAGCTCCACCCAGCCCCAGTCCTCACCAAGATCTCCAGCAATCCCTTGCCCCGCTGTGCAGGCAGTGGCAGCCGGGGGGCCACCGCGCCCTCTGTGATTCTCTCTGGGACCCTCCGGGCGCTGTGGACACCAGGTGGGATCTCCCTGCCAATGGCAGGGCAAGACTCTCCCTGCGGGCTCAGGTGTGTAACTCTGGAGTTGCCTTCTGCGTTTAGGAGTAATTGCGGGGGGTTTAGGTAGGGCTCTGGTCACCTGTTTCCACCATCGCTCCTCTAGCGTGTGCTCGCTCCTGCCCTAGGTGTGTGTTGATCTTCTGGGGGCGTCCGTTGGAAGAAAGCTGCTTGCAGGTACTAGGCTGTTCGGTTGGGGTCGGAGAGTTTTCACCTATCTCCACCTCCTCCTGGAGGGAAGTCTGTCCGCCTTCCGATGTATAGTCGCGTGGGTCTCTCAGACATCCTGAGATGCTATCTGGATATCCTTTGTTAAGTGATGAGTGTCCAAATAATTGTAGACTCGAAGGGGGAGAGACAAAGAGGACTACTCACGGTGCCATCTTGGATCTTCTCTGTGGTTACTTTCTTTATCTAGTGTCTCTGCCTCTGTGGACTGACATTGATTTTATCTTTTTTTAAAAGATGTCCAATACCACTCCCCTAAGCCACTAATCCTCAAGAGACAAAGTTGCTATGTAAGACAATTGAGCAAACTCATGATCAATCAGTACAACTCAGGGTGCTTGACTCTCTTGAATCCTCCCCCTGATGACTTGATTTAGGATATGTCATGTGGAATGAGTTCATTACCATCCTCAGCATGGTGCAATATCTTCTTAGACGATTGAAGCTGGGAATCTTTTTCCTTTTTTCCTAAATGATTATTCCAGTTTCCATAAAGGTAAGTTAAATAGAGCTAAAATTAGAAAATATCTCTGACAGAAAAGGACAATTATTTTATAGCATCTATTGAGACCCATAAAACTTTGAAGAAATGCTGTGAGGCTTGATGAGATAATCAAAGACAGGAAGGATATGAAAAGTTCTTTGCTGGTTTCATTTTGCACAGGGATTTTTAACTGGATTCTGACTCCAATGTACAAGAACATTTGGTAAACATACAAGCATATGCTTAGCAGTGGAAGGAAGTATAAGAGGAGCACTCTATAATTCTAGAAGTTTCTGACTCCTGTATAAAATAGAATGAGAGTTTTCCCTTTATAACAACACTGACCACCTCTAATGTTAATATAATGTCTCTTACCATCAAATTGAAATGGGAGATACCTTCTATCATTGCCTGGTGTAGTAATGAGTCTTGATACAAGTGACCTAATTGCGAAGGAATTTGGGATGGAAAAAGCTGGGATCTGGCATGTTTCCATTTCAAATTTAGACAGAGATGAAAGGATGGATTAGGTGAGTTCTTAGGGTCCCTAGGAAATCATACCGATTGAGAGCATACAGTGCTACTATTCTGGGTGCACATTTCTCTTGTTTCAATAACAAAATTAAAATCTCTACCTTGCAGGAAAAAATAACTGGTAGCTCCCATTTTTATAAGTGCTGAGAATTTCCTATGATTTTTCCATACTACCTATCAGAGGGACATTCCTTCCACTCTGTGTCATGTTTGAATTAGAATAAATGGGGAGTTTTCCTTGAATCAGGCCAGGTTTTTAAAGACTTTAACTCCTTTTTCTTTGAATGCTCAGGCATTGCAGCATAAAAAATGTATCATCACACAGATGGACACATTGACAGTTGCCCACACTGACAAAATATCCAGCTTGGTTATGTTAACAAAAAAGAAAATCTCGACCTAGGTAAGGGCAGCCAGTATGTATCAGGAATAGTCATACTGCTTAAATCTCTTACCAAATACTAAACTTAACATTGCCCATCAGATTTGCTATAAAATGCAGCCATCTAGATACTTTGAGCTTCTTTGCTCTCTCTTACCACTTGGCTTTATTGACAGAATATTCTTTTTTAAGACCATCTTTGAGAGAAGTGAATAAAATAGTAGATTCTTGGCAAATCTTGTCCCCAAAATTTCTACTGATTTAGTAATGTGAGGGAAGTAGGAGGGGAAAGAGGCAATTTTTATTTTAATTACTTTCTTGAGAATAGAATGTCATTTTTTGAATTTTTAAAACAAGGAAGGAAAAAAATCTATACATTAAGAAAACTGAAGTATCCTGAGCATACTATGATTGTATTTGATGCTTAGCTTTCCAGTGGGACATAAACTGATGATGCAAAAACTTGACTGTGTCACTATATTATGTAAGCGTGAACTTAGTTACAACTAACACAAAATTTATCATAGATATAGCTTTTACTTTACAGACTTGAAATTATATTTAGTTGGAAAGATGATTCTAATTAAACATCTTAATTAAAAACCGTAGTGACTACCCTATAATTTAAGAACCAAAATACTTCTGGTAGCCTGGGTACCAAATTTATTTTAAGAAAGGTTTCGGTGGACCAAATTTCTCACTGTGAATAAATCTAACAATTCTGATTGCTCCACGTTATTTTAATTTTTTTTTCTTACATTCTTAGGCAATTAAGTTCCCTCTTTGAGAGTGGGAGTGTGATTGAAAGATGTTTTGAGACTTTTTGGTCCCACAACTTGTCCTTTATTCAAAAACAGTCATAACAACAGCAAATAATAATAAATATTTCCATAGCTTATACTTATTTCCCTACCAAATATGGTTCCCAATTGTATTTTAAAGGGAACAATAACATTCTGAGACATTAAACTCCTCTAAGCAGAGTGGCTTTTAAGTAGCAACTAAATTAATATGAATTTAATTAGCTATCTATGGATATATTATTTAAGAAATAAACACTTCTATTGTCAGCTTGGTTGTTCAGCATCTAACGTGGACCCAGAACTACTTTGAGTGAATGTATAGTAGAGAATTCCTTGGTCTTTTTTGGTACATGATCAGGCTTTTTCATAACCAAAAGTCAAGACAGGAGGTTTAGAGTAAGCAGCAAGAGATGACTTTTATTCCAACTCAACCTACTAACAGCTTAATCTTGAGAAGTAATTTAACTTTGATACATTCCCATTTTCTCTTCCTGAAAAGTAGTATCTACTTTGCATATTGAAAGTTCTATCTACTTTGCATGATTGCTGAGAAGAAATATGTTTTGCAAAGCCCCTAACACAGTGCTTGTGTCATTCAATTAGTATTTCCCCTACTATTCCCCCCACCCACCCCCATTCCATTTCCTTACTACCTAGGGAAGGTCAAAAGAAGACTTGGGCGAGCAGAGCCCAGGTTCCTTGTCCAAGAGGTCTGAATCCCTTCTCTATGGAGACTGATCAGCTTCTGGAGAATCTACATCCATTACTTTAGCCATGCTATACATGCTGCCGTATTCTTTCCACTGAGAACTGCAAAAGCACACTCAGCCCAGAATGACTCCATCCCAATTCCTGCACTCAGAAACTTAAACAAACATGAGTGCAATTTCTAACAGATCAAGCCTGAGATTTTAGGATGGGAACTCCAGCCTTCTTAAGTTCCTACCTGACAAAGCTCATAGCTACCAAAAGAATTTACTGTTTATTCTAGTCAACACAAGGAGACAGAGCCCCTGTCTCCCAGTCTCTGTGGAAGGGCAAAAGCTTAATATTGACAAGTGCCAGCTAACAAACCCAAATGGGCTAGCCACATGGACCAAACCCCCCTTTTTGCCTTTCAGTGCCTTTCCCCTAGCATATCTCAGCCTTTGAAAAGTCTATCCTCCATTTTGGTGAAGCTGAGTTTAGTTCGCACTGGACTTTCTTCCTCTTGCAATAATTATTACTGAGTAAAGTATGTCCATACCACTTTAACTAGTGTCTGTCTTTGATTATCTTTGACACTACCCAAAAATGTTTACACGTTTGTCCCCATGTCAAATGCAAGCTGGTTCGGGCAGAAGGATGGTCAGGGAGGTCGTATTGTTAAGCGAGCACGTTTCACTACTGCATTGCCATGCACAACAGCATAAAATCACAGAGTGCATAGATCATACAACACCACTGAAACCTTGGTATTTTAAATCTGAACTTTAAGAAATTCCATTCTATATAATAATTAAATTGTTTTCCCAAATTATATTCTAGTTATACTGTTGTTTAAAAGAATGACTCTAACAACACTTACCATAAATTGCATGTCTGAGGAAAAGTTACATAAGTCTTTTGGAGTTTTCCGATTTGGTTTAGAGGAGCTGTGGTTTTGAAATAGGATGACAATCTTCTAGGTGACTGCTTTTTTGGATGCATTGGCAAAATTAAATACTTTTAAGAAATTTTATGCAAGCAGTATTCTTAACTGATAATTAATTTCAAATGTCAGAAATGTTTAAACCTAAATCTTGCATTATTTTTCTTGATACTGTCACGTTATTTTTTATTGCAGTCACTAATGATTGCTAAGAGAACCATATAGAAATGAGTAAATATTATCAGGATCAAATATTTAGGAATTAAAAAAAAATCTTGCCAATAGTTTCATGTTTTGAAAAGGCAAATCCCACTCCACCACCACCTGCCACTCTCTCCACTGGATTCATTTATTTTCTCTACTCAAAAACTATCACCTTTTTTCTTGTTTTGACTTTGAAGTTAAAAACGTATACTCACACACACACAAAATTTCTCTCTCTCTTTGTCTCTTTCTCTGGCCACCTTCCTGAAATCTAATTTAGCTCATAGTGTTACAAGCTGTGAATGTTTTGGTGGACAACTGTTTTTGATGAAGACACACAGCATCAACTATTAACTAGGCTCTCAATTTGCCCACTTATACCAGTCCCTTAGGCTCTTTAGAAGATGAGCTAAATCACATCTTTACACTTTTGTATCCCCAAGGCCTAAGATAGTACCTGGCTAAAAAATGAACAAGCACGGCAAAAAGGCAAACCAAAACAAAAGCATAAGGAAACATTTGTTGTGCTGAACTAAACAAATACACAATGTATTCATTGAGTAAATGAAGGAGGGACAGACCGCATCTATGGACCTTAAAAAGGTAGTCCAGGAATCTTAGTCCTGATGACTCATCTTGATACTCACCTGGGAGCCATCTCTGCTGGCTTTCAGCAGGGCTGCAGCCCTTTCTCATCCTAATTAGAATTTTGTCCTTCAATGCTGATGTAGACAGCTTTTCTTGCTTCCAAATATGTATATATAACAGAGTCGGGGGGAAGAGTTTATCCAAAGAAGACTTAGTCAACTTTTGAAAAAAATCTTAGAAAGCTAAATTATGATTTTTATTATCTAGATGAACTGTAATAGGCACATAAAATCCTACAACTTAGTTCAGAAACTCGCATTTTCCAATCATGATAGGAATGGCTTGACTTATTAGCTGTGTAGCAGAGAATTTATAGAATTCTTTTAATTAAACGTAAACTTAAATTGAGCCATTTTTCTGCATGAACGTCAATTTGAATTTCAGATGTACATTTTGAAGTATAGCATTCAGATAAGGAAAGAAACAGTCTCACAGTTTTTCTACAGATCAAAACAAGTTGTGTATGTAGTATGCTTTGAAAACTAATTTTGTGAAGGTCATGAGGAAGATGGAGTTTATACTCAGCATCTCACAACCAGATGCTATGCCCAAACTGGTATGTAAATATTTTGTTCTTAATAGGTTCATTGGTGCACGTATGTTTTTATAATGTTCTTTCTGGAACTCTTTCTCCCCTTCATCAGCTGGCTAATTTCAGCAACAAAACCCAGCTTAGGCACCACACCATCAGGGTAACTGCAACTCAGCCACCACCTAATCTCTCAGTTCAGCCCTTCTCTGCTGGGAATTATATAATTATTACATTTATCAATGCATGGGCCTGTCTATTCCGCCAGATCTGCACTGTTAAACATAGTAGCCATTAGCCACACGTAGCAATTTAAATTAAAATTAAATAAAATCGAAAATTCAGTTTTTCAGTTGTCTTATCGCATATCACATGCTCAGTGGCCACATGTGACTAATTGCTACCATATTGGACACTGCAGATATAAAATATTTTCATCATCGTAGAAAGTTTTATTGGCCGGAACTGCACTAGACTGAGATCCTTAGAAGAGACTTTCACTCCGTGATCTCTACATCCACATTATTTGAGGTAGTGCTCGGTGCATGGAAGATTGCAATAACAACTACTGCACACAACTGAACTGAGAAATAATGGGTGTGCTTATGTGGAATGTAGAATCAGACTGAGTTTGTGTTGCTCTAGACATGAGGATAGAATTTCCAATGCACAGAGGTAGCGTGGAGGCAAATTTGAGTTTAGAGTGAAAAGCATTTTTCTTTCAGTAGAACTATTGGAGAATGAAATAGGCATCCTCCTTAGATATTTAGCTCAGATTCAAAATCTTTCCACTAAAGCCGGTAATCACCCTTCAGGACTCCAGTACAACATATCCTTGCTTTGGGATGGGAATTGCAATCAGAAGAGAATAATTGAGTTTGTCATTCTCATGAGGAATATTTGAGAAAGTTTTGTGAAGCTCTTCAGAAATTTTGACTATCTGTCACATTTCAGTCCCTGACTGTCAGCAATGATTCCTGATCTGCTTTAGAGCATCTCAAATGTATACATTGCCTTTTTCTAGGATAGCTTTTGTTAAACTAACATAGCTCTAAAGTTTTCTATTAGGTTTTACTTTTTTAAGGGAGACTTTTTTGAGCTGGAGCACTGAATTAGGGACTAAATGTCAGGAAACAAACACTAACCTTAGCAAAGGATAATTGAAAAAAGAGTACCATATCAGATTTCAGCATCATTGACTAAAAGGGAGTGAAGGACAAATCATGCCAATTTTTCAGACATTTGTCTGTCAAATAATTGAATTCAACTGTATTTTGGGGCTTTGTATGTAGTGGGCATTCAATAGCTGTTAAGTGTGAAGAGATTGAATATAATTGGTCTGATTTTTCAAGCAAATTCTGATCTGTTCAGTAAAAGCCCTATAGATGAATTGAACCATTTCAAAAAGCTGTTTCCTTTTTTCAAGCAACAACAGTATTTTTGTGTTCAAAACCCCCGTGATTCTAACTATAAAACAATAGCACAGGCTCAAAAACATTTAAAGGTGGCTGAGGAACAGTGGATGTTTTTGTAGATTATAAATATTTACGTCACTGAAGACATCAGGCAAAATGCACTTTCTCATGCATGAGGTTAAACGACCTTTGGGGTAGAATATTTCACTTCATTTGTTGAGGAATTTGCATACTTTCTCATGTTTAAAAGGGCTGCTGTGCCAATGAAGCACACCCAGAATAGGCTGAGAGCAAAGCCTGAAAAAGGGCTTCAGCGAGGAAGAAAGTGAATTTTGGCTTTAAAAAGAAGCCCAGCTTTAAATCTGACAAAATTTTAGACTCTTCTACTGGATGACATTCATCCGGTAGACTCATTCAGATTCATCTACACTGGATGATTTGGGAGATTTTTTCTTCTATCAGTAAATCAGTTTCATTTTCTGTTAAACGGGAATACAAATAGCCTTCCTTTCAAAACAATGAGAGAAATAATAACATTGTCCAAACAATTCTTTTTGAGAGAAAGACCTTAAATACAAGATCAATCATTATCAACCGTAAATTATTAAATTATTAATTTAACATCTGTTAAGAGTTGAATCATGTCACCCAAAAAGATATGTTGAAGTCCTCATACTAACCCCTAATACCTCAGAATGTGACCTTGTTTGGAAGTAGGGTCCTTGCAGATGTCATTAGTTAAGATGTTCATCCTACAGTAGGATGCGATCTTAATCTAATATAATGGATGTCCTTATATGAAGGTACACAGACATGTAGGAACAATGCCATGTGATGACAAAGGCAGAGGTTGGAGTGATGAAGCTATAAGCCAAGGAATGCCAAGGATCAATGGCCACCACCAGAAGCTAGGGAGAGACAGGGAAGGATTCTGCACAGTCTCCAGGAGCATTTCTCTGCTGACACCTTGATTTCAGACTTCTGGCTTCCAGAACTATTAGAAATAAATTTCTACTGTTTTTAAACCACCTGGTTTATGGTATTTTGTGACAGCAGCCCGGGGAAACTAATACAGCACCCAAATGGGTTAACCAGTCAGTTTCATATTTCTAAGACAGATATTTAAAAATATCACTTGAGTGGAAATAAATTTTTGAGATCTTGTAGCAGTGTCCTTTGATGAGACTTCCCTAGTCCCCCTTTCTCCTCTAATGGCTATGTCAGCCATTTGCTCATCACTTACGTGTTCACTAAAACATGGCTGCGGGAACATGCAGGGGCCAGACAACAACTGCCTACAAATATAAGCAAAAGTTGGCAAGTATTTGCATATGTACCATTTTCTGAGGCTTAAGTTCTAAAGTTTTTATCAAAATCTCCAAGGAGAGTCTAAGAACTAGGAACAGTCCTTTCTTTTAATACTGAGTATCCAGAATACACACCTTGTTGGAGGTAAGCTGCCTGAATTTATTTTAACATCTAGAATCCACCAGAACAATAGCTCAGGGACAAGAACTCAGTGTGTTGCAGCCAGCTGATAATAGCTGATTGATAAATTTTCAGAATTTTTGCAAGGCAGTAGCTAAACACAGCCATTATTAAAATTGAATTATATAAGCTTATGCTTAGATGCATTATTTTAAAATCAAGATAATAAATACAAAACTCACCACTTGCTAATGTTGTTTACTACATTTTGCTATTACTACATTCTTGAGGTTATCTACATCTATTCCATCTGTTTGATAGACGTACTATATAAGGGTGTGTTACTATACATCTCTTCCCAACTCCATGTTCCATCAAGTTGGTAGCTTGAAATCTATCACTATGGGAAACTGGATCACCAGGGAAATTGGCAGATGCTACTAATGAGGGCTTTCACCTCCCCAACCCCAATCAAGATAATTAATATTTACCAGCCTACCACTGGTTCAGATTTGCCTGATTGTCCTGTCTTATACTGCTAGGGTTTTCATGACTTTGGATATTATGTAAGAAAGTTGGACTAGAGAACAAGGAGGACCTTTGAAGAAGATTAAACGGGGCCTGTATTTTTACAGGAAAGTTCACAGAGGGTTTGACAACAGTGCTTTCAGTCTGGATCTGACCTTTATGATTATAAAGGAGTTGTCAGTCCTCCAATTACAAATTTTTCAGGGAACAAGATGCCACCGTCTTTCTTATGACTTATCCTGACCAATTGTTCTCCTAAGATGGATAAGAGTAAAAAAGTTCATAACCTTCTCAAGACTTTTTCCCTTCTGGATCCTAGATATTACATGATTGAGTAGCAATTTATGAGAGCAATGAATCAGACTTCGCATTTGAAATATAACCCTGCTCTCTCGGATGACCTTTCTGAAAAGTTTCAATACTATCTCTAACCTGCAAGAGACTGTTTCCTGTTTGACTATGTTACACTGATAAATTTCTCTAGGTTATTGGAAATAACTCATATGTTTGGGTTTTTGTTTTGGTTTGGTTTTTATTGTCTTTTTCTTTTCTTCTTAGATAAAAGCAGTGAGGTGGGATATACTATAACTCACACAATGAATTTTATCTGGATGAGATCTAGGAAAAATCCTCTTTTAATCTTAATTTTTTTTTAATTTATTTTTCCTGAGATTGTCTACATGAGTGTGACCACGTGATGAGAAACTCATTCTGGTCACCTAATGCAGCTGTTTCAGAATTTTCTCCTGTAATTTCATTAACTCATATCATCCAACAACTGTGTATCACACTCTGAGAAAATTTCTTGAGTCAAAAAAAATATATTGCTGGCTTTTAGCCCATGAGAGACAAAATTTGAAATCCTATATTTTCTTTATTTTCATGGTGTTATAACCCAAATGGAAAATAAGATGAATAGATTTTTCTGAAATATAATTATTTTATTGTTAATGTTCACTGTTTAGAGTTAGCAGAACTAACCAATAACACAGCTAATTTTGCTCTTCTAGTCGTGCGTAGATGTTCTTTAGTTTCCCAGCTCACACACATTTTGACACTATTCCTGTGCTTAAGCTTCCTGCATCACACAATACAACAAAGTGTTTTCAGGGCAACATGAATGAGAGCTATCACATGATAAACTAGCCTAAGTGATATCGCCTTCTCTGGGGGGAAAATAAGTCATCATCACGAAATGTTACATTTTAAAATAAACTACTTTTACTGTACATTCAGTTGACAATGCAAGAATTATGGGTTTTCTCCTTAGATAATCCAATTTTCCTCTTTTTGTGGTTAAGATGGCAGTGCTGTATTGCTTTTGCTTGTCATAGGCAAAGTGACCAGGAATATTAGGGACGAGCAAGTAATTCACAATAGACCAATGATTACTTTTGGCTTTTGGTGAGATTCAAAATCAACTCATTTCTGATTAAACACCATAAGTCTACTCATCATTCCTTTCATTAGATCCTTTTTCTGTTTTGTTTTTCTCAGAACTTCGATAATAAGCACATGACAGATGTTTAATAAGCATTTGTTTTCGAAGCAGCATTAGCCTTGAAAAGACAAGTGGGAGAGGTTGGGAGGGCAGAAAGATAGATTTGCACCTGATATATTCGTAGGCAAGACTGCATGGCTCTCCAGTGAGGAACTGTATCAGCACATGGTCTTTATAAACACTAAGAATGGAACTGGTCAAGTTTCCTTTGTATGCTGCCAACATACAGGGCTACCTGTCAAGGCTTCTCAACAGAGAAGGAAAACTCTGCCCTTAGGATATATATGTGTGTGTGTGTTTTGTAGGAGCCATGGGTACATAGCTTTAGGGAAAACAGAACTCGTATATGCTAAAAGCAAACTGTATAGCCGGATTGTGACTAGACTATAAGGAATGCTGTTAAAGTGCAGTTGGTGACCTGCTTCCCACTACACTGCCTCTTCTGTTTCCTCAGTAACTTGGCTTCTCAATGATCAGAGCTTAGATAACTAATTAAAATGCTGGAGGAAATCATTATTCTTTAATTAAATAATGGATTATTGAAGGCAAACCATTCAATACGTGATTGAAAATGCTGTTAAACTAAGAGATCCCTTCCTCTTGGATCTATAATACACGTTCAACCTAATAATCTGACCTGGAGTCAATGGTAGAGCTTGTGTGGACATGAGGAGAGAGGTTTGGGTGGAACTACCTAGACAGTAAAAAATGTCAAATGCTACCTCTCTCACATCACGTAGATGCACTCTTTACAGTCTCTCAGTGGTGTTCGTAGGTTCTAGATGTTGTTAATCATGAAAGATATAAAGTGCTTGGAGATGGCACATACTCTTCTTGTTTTCTCAAAAAGAGAAAGAAGATAGTGGCCATCCCTAAGGCTGTCTGTCTCTGTGCCTATTGTAGACATTGGGCTTCAGGCTCCAATCTATGATCATGGTCCAAGGTGAGGAAGAGGTAAGTTTTTCTTTCATGAATGGCTTTGAAAAGCTACAAGAGAAGAATCATAAAAATCATCTGTAAGAACACACAAACACACCTATAGACATCTCTTTGATATTTACCTCCTTCTAGGCATTCATAAGTTATTAGTGGTCGTATTAAACCTGTTCACTATCTGGCTTCACTCTAATGTTTGTATTACTCAAAGTTCTATAAAGTATGTTTATCTCAGCTTTAATTATTATATATACATGTTACATATGTATATTTTATACATATGATATATGTGTGTATATACACGTACATATTTTGTTTAAATGTATATATAGAAACTATCCTTCTCTCTTTTCTTTCTTCCTTCCTTCCTTTCTCCCTCTCTCACTCCCTCACACCCTCCCTTCCTCTCTAACTTTTTTTCACAAATCAAAGTAATATGTAAAATATCATTGATATATGTCCAAACATCAGAAGAATAGAATGCTGATTATTACAATGAAATGTAATTCTAATGGGATTTGTAAAGCAAACCTTTGGGGACATAGCACAATATAGTGATTAGGAGTTCGGTGACAGACAGTCCTGAGTCAATATTTGGCTCAGCTATTTACTATTCCTTGAAAATTTCACTTAACCTTGTTGAGCCTCAGTTTCTCATAAATAAAATGAGACTAATCATTCATTGTGTTGCATAAAAATGAAATGATTTGACATAAAGCATTTAAAAATGTGTTTGACTCATTTTAAGTGCAACTTTAAAGGGTCTGTCTTGTGGTTTAGGAGGTTATAAAGCCTCTGAAAAAATATATATGATGTGTATGCCTAAAAGTATATTTTATATGACGCTTTTATCAGATTTTCAAAGGATCTTGGCCCTCTGTAGTTTTACACATCAGTTAGCACTAGAAAGTAATCCATTTTCAGATAGGTAACATATGTCTGCTATTTTTTCTTAATAAATCAACTGGTGTATGTTTGTGTGTGTGTGTGTGTTCCCCAAAGCCAGTTAGGGTAGCATTTTTGAAGTAGCTAGGAATTATTTCTTCAGTTTGTCACAATCTGTTTAAAGGACTTCTTTGAGTGGCAGAATAGTTTTTTACATATATATTTCTTTTGTGATTATGAAAGATTTCAAAAATACAACAGAGCTTAGAAAATTTTATAGCAGACACCAATGTACTTTCCAGCCAAGAACACCTCCTCCTAATTTAGAAATCTGTAATGTGATGTGGTCTGTGTTGCGTATATACCTTTATAGTCTGGCTTCTCGAAGTTGTTCCTCAAGGTCTGTTTAATGTTTTTCTTCCATTAAGTGTATTTCCCTGTACTATTGCCAACAGATGTCTATGTGTGAATGATATGATTGCTTCTCCTTATAGAAAATTAGAGGAAAAGACATTAAAAATGTTTCTATCTCACAGTATGTCCACTAACAAATAATTGAAACAATTACCTATTTAATTGAAGAATATGATCCTGTTGACACTAGAGCATTTTTAGTAATGATTCATCCTCCTTTTTCAAATGTTGCTTTAATTATGTAATAAGTAAGTGAATAGGTTGTCTCCAAGTTTTCCTACGTGGATACCACTTTCGTTAAGCTTATAATTATGAATGACAAAGGCTATGATTGGAACTTGTCTCATTATAAAGAATCTTTACTTGCTGTGTATTATAATTGCTTTTTGGCTGTCCACCCCAATTACCATTTGGGTGTGATGGATATTAATATGCACGTAATATGTCATACATTTGGTCTGCCCTCATTAACAAAGCCTGGTGTACCTTCAAAGTTGAAACTTATAAATGGATCAGTGGAATTCCCATGACATCTTCCTCTATAGTGGCAGTTTATTAAGGAAGACTCCAGCATACTGGGTGAGACAATGATAAAAGGAGGAAAGGGAAGTCAGATAAGCTTATCTCTGTGGTTGTAGTTGGGCATTTTCTTAGCGCCTATATATATATATGTATATATACATATGTTCACATACATATACATACATATACATATACATATATACATATATATACATATATATACACATATGCCTTCAGTCATTATGTAAAAATAATAGTCATAGCACTTTTTTTATCCCCATTTTGTTTGTATTCTTATGTGGACATCCAAATACTTTTACTGATACAAAGAGCAACGAAAATCCTAACCAACTGCATGTCTCGTGTAGACAGAAATAGAGTTGTCTTCTCAAGTTTCTGAAATGAGAGTTGCAAATGATGTGAACAAGACTTAAAGTATCCAGTCAAGTGTCTTCTATATAGATTTGTTAATTTGAGTAGAGAGTAGTTATTCTTAGGCATACCAATGCTCATCTCAAATTTATCCCTATCCTCTGAGTCAATGCTAAGTATAAGGCAAGTGTGTACATTTTAACAAATGAAAATGCAATCTAGGAAAATGAAAAATAATGGCAAAAATGGAAGGATTAGCAAAAGTAAAAAGACGTTAGGGGACACAATTTTTTATTATTTTAATTTTTTCCAGCTTTATGGAGATATATTTTACAGATAACATAGGTAAATTTAAAGTGTACAGTGTAATATTTAGATATATCTTTATATTGCAAAATGATTGCCACAATAAGGTTAGTTAACACATCCATTACCTCACATACTTACAGTCTTTATTTTTTGCATGTGTGGTGAGAATTTTTATTTTTAAATTGAGGTAAGATTGGTTTATAACACTATATAAATTAGAGGTGTACATCATTACGTTTCAATTTCTGTGTAGACTACATCATGTTCACCATACAAAGACTATCCATCACTGTATACATGTGCCCTTTTACTCTTTTTACCACCCCCTCCTCTACCTTTCCCCTCTGGTAACCACCAATCTAATCTCTATATCTATGTGTTGGTTTGTTGTGGATGTTTTCTTTTATCTTCCACATATGAGTGAAATCATGCAGTATTTGACTTTCTCTATTTGACTTATTTCACTTTGCATAATACCCTCAAAGTCCATCCATGTTGTCACAAGTGGCAAGTTCTCATCTTTTTATGGCTGAGTAGTATTCCATCATATATGTATACCACATCTTCTTTATCCATTCATCCACTGATGTGCACTTAGGTTGTTTCCAAGTTTTGGCTATTATGGATAATACTGCAATGAACATAAGGGTGCACGTATCTTTTCAAATTAGTGTCTTTGTGTTATTTTGATAACTACCCAGAAATGGAATAGCTGGATCGTATGGTAGTTCTGTTCTTATGTTTTTGAAGAATCTCCATACAGTTGTCCATAGTGTCTATACCAGTTTACATTCCTGCCAGCAGTGTATGAGTGTTCCCTTTCCTTCATCTCCTCTCCAACACTAGTTATTTTTTAGTTCTTTGATAATAGCCACTCTGATGGGCAAGAGGTAATATCTCATTGTCATTTTGATAGTTAGTGATGTTGAACATCTTTTCATGTGCCTTTTGGCCATCTGTATATTTCTTTGGAAAAATGTTCAGATCTTTTGCCCATTTTTTAATTGGGTTGTTAGTTTTTTGTTGTTCAGATGTATGAGTTATTTATATATTTTGGATATTAACCCTTTATCAGATATATGGTTTGCAAATATCTTCTGCCAATTGTTAGGTCATCTTTTTAGTTTGTTGGTGGTTTCCTTTGCTGTGAAGAAGCCTTTTAGTTTGATGTAGTCCCATTTGCTTATTTTTTCTTTTGTTTCCCTTGCCTGGGGAAACATGATATTCAAAAAGATACTGCTAAGACCAATGTCAAAAAGCATGCTGCCTATGTTTTCTTCTAGAAGTTTTATAGTTTTAGGTCTTTCATTCAAGTCTTTATTCCATTTTGAGTTAATTTTTGTGTATGGTGTACGATAATGGTCTACTTTCACTTTTTTTTTGCATGTGGCTGTCTAGTTTTCCCAACACCATTTATTGAAGAGACTTTCCTTTCTCCATTGTGGGTTCTTGGATCCTTTGTCAAAAATTATTTGCCCATAGATGTGTGGGTTTATTTCTGTGCTCTCAATTCTGTTCCATTGATCCATGTGTCTGTTTTTGTGCCCGTACCATGCTGTTTTGATTACTATAGCTTTGTAGTATATTTTGAAATCAGGGAGTGTGATACCTCCGGCTTTGTTCTCTTTTCTCAGGATTGTTTTGGCTATGTAAGGTTTTCTGTTGTTCCATATACATTTCAGCATTCTTTGTTCTATTTCTGTGAAAGATATTATTGGGACTTTGATAGAGATTTCGTTGAATCTGTGGAGTACTTTAGGAAGTATAGACATTTTAACTATGTTAATTCTTCCAATGCGTGGACTATCTTGCCATTTCTTTGTATGTTTGATTTCTTTCAACAATGTTTTACAGTTTTCATTGTACAGGTCTTTCACTTCTTTGGTTAAAATTATTCCTAGCTATTTTATTCTTTTTGTTGTGATCGTAAATGCATTGTATTTTTGAGTTCTCTTTCTGCTATTTTGTTGTTAGTGTATGTGTGTGTGGTGAGAAATTTTAAGATTTACTCTCTTGGCAACTTTAAATATACAGGACAGTATTGTTAACTAGAGTCACCATGCAGTTCATTACATCTCCAGAACTTATACATCTTAACACTAGAAGTCTTTACCCTTTACCCATTTTCACCAATTTTTTCTGCCCACCTACACCCACTTCTAACCCCTGGAAACCACCAATCTAGTTTGTTTCTATGAGTTCAGTGTTTTATGAATTCATGCATAAGTGAGATCATACAGTATATGTCTTGCTCTGTATGGCTTGTTTCACTTAGCATAATGCCCTCAAAGTTCATCCATGTTGTCACAAATGACAGAATTTCCTTCTTTTTTATAGCTAAATAATTTTCATCGTATGTATATACACCACATTTTCTTTATTCATTCACTCATCTACAGACATTTAAGTTACTTCTATGTCTTAGCTATTGTAAACAATGCTACAGTGAACATGAGAGTGCACATATCTCTTTGAGACAGTGATTTTGTTTCCTTCAGATATAAACCCAGAAGTGAAATTGCTGCATCATATGGTAGTCTATTTTTAATTTCTTGAAGAACTTCTATATTGTTTTCCATAGTGTCTGTTTCAATTTACACTGCCACCAACAGTGTACAAGGGTTCCCTTTTCTTCACAGCCTCACCAAGACTTATTTCTTGTCTTTTTAATAATAACCATTCTTACAGGTGTGAGGTGATACCACACTGTGTTTTTGATTTGCATACCCCGATGATTAGTGATGTTGAACTTTTTATGTACCTGTTGGTCATTTGAATATCTTATTTGGAAAAATGTCTATTCAGGTCCTTTGCCCATTTTTTAAGTGGATTATTTATTTTTTTGCTACTGAATTTGGCTCTGCAATCACCTTTCATCACAAGCTATGTTCCCTGGCAGTGTCATGCCACCAGGTAGACTCTGATTGAGCAGGGTTATAGGCTGGGCTCCACAATTGCTCCTGGTTGATGAGGTCTGAGTCTGGGCTCCCCAGCAGGATGTGCCTCCGGCTACATTCTATGTTCAGATGGGGCCACAGGCAAGGATTCATGATAGGAGAGGGCCTCAGGCTATCTTTGATCAGGTGGGGCTGTGGGCTATGTTCTGTGTTTGGAAGGAGTCATTGACTAGGCTCCATGCTTGGGCAAGGGCTTGGCTGTGTTCAGCAGTTGGGCAGGGCCAATTGCTCTGCTGCAGGACAGGGCTATAGGCTGGGATCCAAGGCTGCCCAGGGTCTCTATTCAGGCTCCCTTTTTATGTGGGTCCAGAGTCTATAATTAACGGTTGGACAGGACTGCTAGTTTGGCTCCTTGCCCAAGAAGGGTTGTAGGATGGGCTCCATGGCTGACAGGGTTCTCTGGCTAAGCTTCCTGGTTGATTGGGACTGGAGGCTATACTAAGCAGTCGGGCAGAGCCGTGAATTAGCTCCCCTGCCCAGGTGAGGCTGTAGAACAAGCTACACAGTGGATATGGCTCATTGGCTGGGGGCTCAAATCAGGTGGAACAGCCAACTGAGCTCCTTGGCCAGATGGGGCCACCAACTCAGCTCTGCAGATGGGCATATCCACTGTCTGGTATCTCAGCTGGGAAGCTCCTGCAAGCAGGAATGCAGTCTGCCATGATCTGAGTGCTGGTTGCTGTAAGTCTCAGCTTCCTTCTCATCAGGTATCCACCTTATACCCAGTGGTCGAGCCCTGTAGATTCCTCCAGAGATTCCTTTGAAACAAGACTTAACTAGCCTTCCCAGGAAGCATCAGACAAGACTGGGGGAACTGGATATCTACCTTAGGCTCTCCTTTGGGCCATCTCTGTGTGGCACTGTGCCCGCTTAGGGGAAGGGCAGTGTGGTCAGAGTGTAGCTACTCCTCTTACCCTTCTAATGCTGTCCTTTTATCTCTCTGTGGTCCAGGGGTGTACTTCAGCCTCATCACTGCGTTCTGGGATTTTCCCAATGGTGTCTTATCTATGGATAGTTGTTAGTTGGTCTTGTGAAGGGAACTGAAGTCAGGAATGACCTATGTCACCACCATGATGAAATCCTGGAGATACATTTTATATCATAAAAATATTTCACAGGAAAGCATAAACTTAGAGGTAAATATACATATCTACCTCTCACAGAGTTTCTAAATTCAAGAATCCAAAATGAATGCAAAACTGTATGCTGATATTGATAATGGTGTGATAAAATGGAACTATGCCATGATACATTGTTAGTTTTGACTTTTAGAGAGGTTGGTCATTCATGTAAGTCAGGCAGGAAGCAAAGACAGATGTCAAACCATCAAGTAAGCAGAGCTGTTGAAATTTGTTTCATTATCACCAAGAGCTGCTCTGACCTTGTCAGTTCTGGTGAGCAGAGCACTTAAGTCTCCAGCCGTGTCAATAAATATCTGGCAGCTGATCCACTTCCAACAGGGCATGACAAGGTCACGACGTTTTGTAACCTCCTCTTCCTACAAATGATAATGACCATGGATTCCAAAGAGATTGCTTTACAGCATATGATGTACCATTAGAAATGGTGTATTCAACTGAAAATTACTAATCATTATAGGCTGATTTGAAGCAGATGATGGACCAGGACTCCAGGAATGTCAAAGACACTTAAAAGCAACAATAAAACACACACACACGCACACACACACAAACACACAATCCCTAGCTGAAGTGAAGCAACTGATTAAGTTGTTTATATGTACTCCAAGCTTCATACATAGAAAAAAATTAATTGCACCTGGCGTGATGGAACTTAAATATCTAGTCCTTGTTGTAAAAGCACTGAGGTTGAATTATAATGACTATGATAATTTACGGAGATGTGGTTATACCTAGAGAAACCCAACTTGACAATCATAAATTTCATAATAAATTTACCGTAAGTTTGGATGTGGGTGTCAGCCAATTAAATGAGCAATCAAACTCCATTTAGAACTAGTTATCTTTGAACTGCCAACTCCATGGAGAGCCCCATTACTTGGCAAAAACAGAAAACTTATAGAAGAAATCCATCAAAGTATATTTTCTGGAACTAAATAAGAGTTGAGGTAGCAACTGTTTGTAAGGAAGAGAAACCTAATTTGGAATCAAGATCGACTAAGTTTTAAGTAAAATATACTTAAAATCAGAGGCAAGTTAGAGGTTTGAGAATAGGAACTAAACCTCCCATTATTTTTCCTTCATTTATTTGTTTGTTTACTTAATTATTTATTTAGAGTTGTGATAATTATTCGTTCCCAATATGGCAAAATATAAGTCCAGAAATTGCAAACTCAAATGCCTACAGGACCAAGAAACTAACATGAATATTAACATAAAGTGCCCAGTGCTTTATAATAGTGAATGTTGGGGACCATGGACAAATAGGGAGCTCATGACTTATAGAAGACATCATTCTCATTCAGTTTCCTGATTTACAGACGTTCTTTTGGACAATTCAAATGCTGCTGATTTTGACCAGTAGGCCTCCAGATCTGGGAACTCACACTGAGACCATCAAATAATTGCTTGAACCAAATTCACCTAAAGATATATTATGTAAAGATGAGAGAGATTTAACTATTCCAAGAATGAAAATATGAAATGGCACCAGAATTTGTGTATAGTATTACCAAAAAATGCATCTGAATCGCATTTGTAGAAATTCTTTTAGGGTTCTCACCTAAGAAATCAGGCTATAATAAATAACTTTTTAGCGACATGCTTTGAATTCTTTGGGTAAAGTTGCTCTGCTAACTCATTTCATTCAATTGACTTAGATCACATTTTCATGTTTATTGATAGCTAGCACTTTACTTTGCTTAGTTTCACTGACTCGTGGACCATTTTTACCATTGATCATTAGTATCTATTTTGTTTAATTACACTTCTGGTGATATCTCAGTAATTTCAACTTAATTTGCTTTCAAGAAACTGTTTGGAAACTGAAACATTTAACCACTTCCATTGCTCCAGGATATGCTTCTGTCTGCTCGTATTTATCTATTTTGAGAAGAGACTATGTTCTTTGAAGAGGATAATTAGAAATCATTCTTGTTCAACCTAATGAGTACTTGCAATACAAAACTTTAATTTAGTTTTGAGTGAATTCTCGGATTTAAAATATATCCATATTAATTAAATTGGTAACACTCGTTGCAAAGGTATAAAACATTTTAAGCTATGTGGAGTTTTTCTAAATTAGCCATTTTACTATCATTGTCCACATTCCTGGAATACGATATTATTACTCAATAAATATTTATAAATAAATGGATGGGTGGATGATTATACTTACAGCTACTATTAGCAAAAATTGTAAAATATAAATTTAAAAGAAATTTCTCCATAAACTCTCTATTAGGACTGAAGAAACAGTACTAGTTTTTGATGTAGGCAGAAAGTAAAAGCAATACCAAATAACACTGGTGATTCTTAAGTGAACAGTTTACAAATGAGTCTCTACTTGCATCAACAGTGCCAGAAGTAATAATTATAATAGCAGGTGAATATTAGAACTCACATGCCATATTCCTAACACTCAAATTCAGAATTATATTGAAGAAGGCATTTTAAGGATCTGGAAAAGTTGGATCAGAACATGTAGGTTAGGATAATGTGAGTGGAATACCATGATCCTCACTGTAATCCCCTTACCACTCTGGGTTCCTATCACTTCACGTTATTTGTGGGTGCTGGAGGAATTCTCTCATTTTGAACTGACCATACTTTTGAGCCCATATACCAGAGCATAATGTCTTTCTTGTTTATTTAGAACTCAGCTTGAAAAAAAGATACAAGAAGCTAAAAGATATTCTATAAATATATTTATATTTTTTATTATTCTTTGATTCTTTAAACCTATTGTTTCAAATAAAATATAGTTATGATGTAATAAAAAATCAGGAATGTTTCTCAAAGGCCAGAATCCTCAGTCAGTATATTAAATTGCCCCTGGCATTACCACTGGAGGCTTGGGATTGGCTAAATATATGATGGCTTACGTAAGATACCAAAACATTCTATCCATTATGTTGATCCTGTGGTTAGGGAAATGATGCTGGTGGTTCATGATTTATGGTGAAGGCAAAGAAGATGGAAAGTAAGAAATCTTAAAAAACTTTGAATTTATATTTGGCAATTAAATGACTTCTTTTTAGATTGTGTGTTAGAGATTCATACCTGTGAACATATCTCCATCATATAGGTCTTTGATAGTGGAGTAAGTCTGTTCTTCACATGTACTAGTAGCAAGATAAAATCAAACTTTCGCGCATTTAGTTAGGTTTTGGCATTTAGTTTTCTTAGACTTAGTTAGGTTAGTCAGGTTTTGATAAAAGTCCACAGATAATTTGGAAATTTTAAAAAGCAATCACATTTTCTTATGCTCTGAACTGGACACCCAGCATTAAAAGTTTTGACTCCCCAATATGCTTCACCTACAGGCTAACTCAATTGAAAACGTCTGCCCTGTTTGCTCTCAGAGTCAATGGCATTGTCACTGGTCTCTCACGTCTTGAACTTTATTATTGAATCCCCAGAGTGACTTCACTAGGTAGAGGCAATGAAGCAGCAGGAGTAACTCTGGGAAATAAATGTGGCAGATGTTTTTAAAATCAAATCCATCAAATATTACTACTTTAAATTCATTCAAAATTGATTAGACCCACTCCTGTGATCTTGCCTCATACTGGTTTTGTTTAGTTTACTTAATGTTGTAATTAATCTTTGCAAAATCTGATTTATCCCCAAGCTTCTTTCGTGCCATGATCTGTTTGTGTAACTCTTCTGAAACAAAATACCCTGTCTAATTTGATCTGTTGTCATGATTGAAAATAGTAAGTTGATATTGCTTTGTTTCTACAGTGATATAATTAAGATGCCCATGCTCTTCTAATTAATCTAATCTAAAATTGCTTTGGCTATTAGATATCCTAATAGAATATAATGCATTGTTTTTCTTTCTTATCTCTGTCATTAGTCAAGAGAATTAATTTCGACAAGTTTGAAACACACCCAATGTTTATCTGCATATTCAGATTTCAATCTAAGCCAGACTTCCTTGTCAAATATGATCCTTCACTTATTAAACAGTATTTCTCTCAAGAACCATTTCAACAATGTTTAAAGTGTAACATATAATAAGAAATAATGCTATATTATTTGCAATTTAATACATATATTATTTATTTATATTTAACGTATTATATAATATGTATCTATATACCTATAATATGAGTACCCCAACTAATATATTTAATGTTAGGTATAAAGTGATACAATAAATATAATAATATATTTAATATAAAATATATAATTTATTATATAATAATATATTTAATATAAAATATATAATTTATTATATAATAATATATTTGGTATATAAATATATATTCCCTAAATAATTATTTACAATATTTATAATGTATTATCTATTATATTGTAGATAAGCAAATAAGGACTCTTTACATTGATCACTATGATGGTAACAACAGAAAAATGTAAATGAATAAACATCTAAAGAAGAGAAATTCAATAAATGGCCAGTTCATTTTAAATACCTTGATGGTCATCTAGCTCATGGTTAGTTTTTAGAAATGAATAAGGAATGTTAATATTTTGTCAAAATTATTTTAGAATATAAGACTGTAAATAGGAAAAAGGAACTGTATATTAATTCTTCATTATAATTGTTTATATAATGCATAAAATTTGCAATTAAAATTAGCAACGGGATAGTTGTAAATTTTTCTGGAAAAAATCTCAGATTCAATAGTTAAGGTAGACACACACCTAGAAGTTTTAAACTTAAAATTAACCTTTCTATTAATAAAAATTAGGGATAGAGAAGATTTCAGAAAACCATGAATAATTTTCTCTGAATTTTTCTCATCATTGTACAAACCAGAATTCCTGTCTTCTGGCATATGGCAAACATTATTTTTGTGCAATACAGAGATTACAATTAAAAGTGGAGTTGTTTTTGAATGGGCAATTCACATTTGATTTGTTAACGCAATGATTTAGCAATGAAACTAAAAAGGGAAAGTCCATTAAGCAACATTAGAATGAAGCTCTACCATCTTCAAAGAAAACTGGCCTGTCGCTCAGAGTATGTTCATATCTAATATTAAATAGTTGCAGTTACATTGCAAATGTAAATTTAATTAAATGACTCATAGTAATATTAAGTTCACACTACATATTAAATATGCTGATGAAACTACTCATTTAAAAATATCCCTAAACTCATTTACTAATGCTCTGACTGAAAGCATTTGAGTATGTGAATAATAGTTTACTTAATATGTCAGTTGTTGATAGTAAAACATTTGAATAGATTGTTTTGTTTGCAAATAGTCAAAAGAAGCCAGTATTATGATATTCAGAGATGCTTGCATCTCATGAAAACCCTTTTTAAACATTCTCTTTAGAAACAATTGTTTTAAATTATCATATATTTTACCATATATTTCAATGCTTAAAATATTCTTCTTCTAAAAACATAATCTATTATCCATATGTTTTCAGCCTTGTTTATATTTCCCTCCTCTTATATCTAAATTTAATATTTTAATTTTATTTCCCAAGGTTATATATACTTTTTTAAAGATTTTCACCTGAGCTAACAACTGTTGCCAATCTTCTTCTTTTTTTTTCTGCTTTTTCTCCCCAAATCCCCCCAGTACATAGTTGTGTATTTCAGTTGTGGGTCCTTCTAGTTGTGGCATGTAGGATGCCGCCTCAGCATGGCCTGACAAGCAGTGCCATGTCCACACCCAGGACCCGAACCAACAAAACCCTGGGCAGCTGAAGCAGAGTGCAGAACTTAACCACTCGGCCGTGGGGCTGGCCCCAAGGATATATTTTTTTTGATTTTGCAAGGAGAGTTGTATCTTCAGTTCAAAAGTAAGCCTTGCATAACTAGAGACTGTTAAAAATCAGTCCCTTTAGAAAAATTCATGAAAATTGATATTTAATGAATATTGATAATGAAGTACATGAATGGAAAAATTTATAATATTGGGATACTATTGCTATGTAAAAGCATTTTTGATGAAGAAATGCATTTCCTAATTGTACATGTTTAGAGCAAAATTCAGATTAATTTGGAATAAGGGTATTCTATAGCTAAATAGGAGTGGATTAAACCCTCTGTTCCTACTCATTAAGCTCATTGGCCCTAACTTAAGTTTTTTCTACCTAGATATTCTAACTCTTTCAAATATTTCTATACTGAATTATATAACACAGATTTTACCCAGTCCTTGGCTATGTCATATATTCGTATTATAATGAATATTAATGTACGTATTTATATATAATAACTTTAAAAAGATGTTAAAAAATAATGTAGATTCTATTGATTCTGTGATTAAGGAGAAAAAATGGAAAACTGCTAACATCACTAGTCATGGAAATGAAAATTAAACTACAATGAAATACCCTTACATACCCACTAGAATGCTTAAATTTAAAAGGCCAACAATACAAAGTGTTGATGAGGATGTGGAACAACTTGATACACTCATACATTGTTGGTGGAAATGTAAACATGAAACTGTCACTTTGAAAAACTGTCTAATGATTTCTAACAAACATAAGCCTTCCTTATAGCCCAGCAATTCCACTTCTAGGTATGTGTCCAAGAGTTATGAGTGGATATGTGCACAAAATGATTCATTGAAGAATATTCTTAGAAGCTTTATTCACAATGGCACAAAACTGAAAATAACCCTTGTGTGTATCTCAGATACAGTATTTTGAGGAAAAGAAAGCAAAGAAGCATATACTATGTAAATCTATGTTTACGTCACGAAGTTGAAGAAAAGACAAACCTATTGATTGTGATAGAAGTCAGAATAGAAGTTACCTCTGGGGAGAAGATTTTAACTAAAAAGGAGCACAGTGAAAATTTAGGGGGCATGTTAATGTTTTATATCTTGATTTTGGGAGTGTATATATACACACATATGTATATGTATATATATATATACACACATAAATATTAATCAGGCTATACAATTAAGATTTGTACATTTTACCAAATGTAACTTACACCGTAAGAAATAAAAGAAACATGGTACTATCAATTATTGTCACATAGAAAAACATTAGGATATTTTCATGAGTATTGATTACACTAAAGCAAAATACATAAAGGCCTTAAAATCTGAGTTTAATTCCTCTTCAGCCTGACCACCTTGCTGTCTACAAAACTCATTTTCATAGCTTTCTTACGAATTGTTTTTCTCACACAGCACACTTTCTATCAAAGCTCATAAACTCTGCTAATACCACAGGGAAAAAAAGAAACAGTTTACAAATCAGGAGTTATTGTATATGATGTCTACCTCTATAACTGGGATAATGTATTTGAAAAATGGTAAAAGGCTTAATGTCTACAAAACAGCAACAATCATAGAGGGATGCTTGTATAACTCAAGACTGCACCAGGTACTATCATATGGACTATTTCACTGTTCCTCTTAACAACATTAATCAAATGAATGTAATTATTTAACCAAAGAGAGCCCTTGAGCTGTACCTCAAACCTATACAGCCTGACTTCAGAGAACCTGTCAAGAACATATTATTTTTGTACTGGATATTCTGGGTATAAGGATCATATGACCAAAACAGCTGGTATGTTGTGAGTCAATCTACATTTGGCCATTGCAATGGATGAGATGAAATCACTTGCTTATTAACAGGCCAAGCTTTGAAATTTCTTGAGCATATATTTCAAGTTTAAGCAGTTCTTGGGAAAGTTTGGATAATTGTTTATGCTCTTCAGTCGTAAGTACTTTAAGTAGATTGTGTCTTTACTTTTAAGTGAAGTAGATTAGCACTATGGAATATAAGCAGAAGATGAAAGAAGGCACACACAAAAAGGCTGATGTGTTCTCAGATTCTGGAAAAAGTATCATTGGAGTTGAGTTTAAAATGACCAAAGGAGATCTTTAAAAAGAATGTCTGAGGTGCTGCCTAAGCATCTGAAGCTGGAAAGGGAAAATACTTGGGTGATCAAAGAGCAGGTGGCCCAGAGACTGCTCTATGGTAAAATCTGCATGATGCAGTGCTGTGGAGGAATTGAGTTCCCATTTAATTAAATTCCCTGGGGAATAAAAACATTTCCCCCAAAATATTATATAAAATGTCTTACTCCCACCAAAATAATTAAATTTAGAATATAACCAATACTCTACAAAAAGAAGGAAAATATAAATGCAAAATTATTATCCTTCCAATTCCCTTAGATGTTTAATGAAAGAGAGAAGGAATCTCAACAATTACACTCAGATTCTAGAAGTCAGAAGATTTCCCCTCTTTGTAATTTTCCTGATTTCCATGATAATGAGTGCCAATTAGAAGTTTAACAAAGTTAATTCATAACTGATTTTTAATTCATTTATAAAATTATATATAGCAAACATACGGTAGGAGCTGGAATCTTTCTGATCTGACCAGGTGGCCAAAACCTCAGAGCACAGTTTCAGGATGAATATAAGCTTCATTCATTTAACTGATAAACAACATTCAACTGGTCTGAATGTGATTAATCTTAGGATCTTTTAAGTGCAAATACAATTTCAGATTTTTTCCAGCCCAAGTTTATTGACATTTTTCTGATGTAGATTAATCTCAACTTGATTCTGTTTAGTTTCTGGTGGTGTTAGATGTCCCTTATGTCACAGTCATATTTAGAGTGTGTGCATGTGTGTGAAGGAGAAAAGCTTGAAATGTTGTGTAAACTACCCTAGATAACTATTTTTTTCCTGAAACTTAGAAGAAGTTATATACTTATATAAGCATTATGTTTACAATGTTTTTAAGAAAATCTTAGTTTTTTTCTAACTATGTGGCAATAATGGAGATCCACAGAGACTTACTCTATCATATGAGAGACAAAATCAAAAATTACTTGTAAAGTTAATACACGTTTCGAAAAACAAATTGATTTTTAAAACTGCACTTTAAACAAACCTCTGCATAGTCACAGATGAAGAAAGCTCCATTACATTCTATAGATGAAGGTGTTACAGCCATTAGCATATTACTCAAAAACTTGTACATTACTAAGGCAAGTCTCACCAAAACACACGAAAATGTATGGGGATTTCCAAAGCTTGTTAAATTAATTGAGTATGAGGATCCACAGAGTCAAATTTATCACTGTTTAATTTCAGTTCATAGATGAATAATGGAAGTAAATTAATTGGACCAAAAAATTGTCACTCTTGAGAATATCTATCTCTTCAAAAAAAGGAAATTTATTCACATTTCTCATATATCTTATCCTTCTTGAGCTCCATTGAAGTAGAAAATATGTGGAGGTGAGTGAGAGTTTGGGGGACAAATCACTCTTCTTGTGTCGTTGCAAATAAGTTCTTAATTCAGAACCTACTCAAATTTCTATTTAGTATTTAAAACTATTGAACCAGAGAGCGAAACACTTCTCACTAAAAACATTGATAAAGATGTTGTACTCCTAAAGAGAAAAATAGGACATGCCTTTGGAAAATTACATCTGATGTTAGAGTTAGAAGGATTCATTTGAAAATCTTTGTCCTTGTTTTGGCTATAAAATTAAAAGTTACATAATTAAAAATTATGTTCAAATTTTAAATAAGAACAAAAACTGCAAAAATCCATTTATGTGAATGTCCATTGCGCTGTCTACTAGAAATAATGGAAGTGAAATACGTTACCTAACTTTTTTGAAAATCATGCCCTGCCAAAATGGGACAAAATATAAAGCAAAAACAATTCTTCTGTTTGCTTAATTACATAGTAGAAGTCAGAGTACTTAGCTTATTGAGACCAGAGAAATACAAGGGGAAATGCTGTAAAATCAAAAAGTTTTGCAAATGTGTCAAATTATAGAAGAAATAAGCAAAGAAAAACTATGTTTGTTTTCAAAAGATTTATCAGGTCTCCCTTTAATATTTGGAGCTTATCAGCAACTAGAAAATTAAGTTAAGCTTTGACGGTTAACTGGTTTTTACTGGAGTATGTTTGCCGCCTGATAAGAATTTTCTCTGTGAAAGGCTAAAAAGTAGTTAGTCATCTTCAGGCAGAGGTATATTTTATGTCAATGTGCAGTGGGGTACTTTGAAAAATGACTTGTAGAAGTTCTTTAAATTTTACAAAAGGCAATGTAGCATTCAGCAGTGATAGTACGTTCTATAGTTTAAGCTGGGTGAAGAGTTTATAGATTTTCAGTTTACTATTAGGCTACATAGCATGGAAATATATCTTTACCTAAATATGATTTTATGCATCAACAACTTACTATAAAATTAAAATTAATAATATGCCTCTAGTCATTCTAAAGGAATGCATAATTTAAGCAGGAAGCCTAACTCTTTATTTCAATCTTTATTAAAGTAAGTTATTTTGGGGGTTTATCTCCAGTTGTCTTACTGTTATTTTAAATAAAGATAGTTTAGAAACAGATAAATCTAACATTAGAAGTTTGTGAATTTCTCGCATATCCATACTAAATCCTAAATCTATAGTTACTAGGTACAGTTAACAATCTTAAACTGGTATTTACATCCATAATATTTAAAGCATATTTAGAGCAATGGTCCATAAACTTACAGGGGACTGATAAAAACTTGGGCTCATCACTCCTCTCCCAACCCAGGAAAATGTACACATGCTCATGCATAAAAATTTTTTAAATAAAATTTGATATAATAGTTACAGATATCCTAAATCCATCCATTGCTGGTAGGTGTAACACTGTTGACTCTTACTGTACAAAGATGTCAATTGTAGTACTTCCTTTTCCAGATGCTTAATGCAAGTTCCCCAAAGTTATTTTTAATGTCAACTCACAGCACCTCTTTAGTTTCATGCTGCCTGATTTGCCCATGTCAATTGCTGCATGGCAATGTTTTAATCTATTTCCATTACCTATGCTTAATCCCTGTGTTTAGAGGATTTGAGTTGCAACAAGCGTTTATCCACGCAAAGGCACAATCTGTATTCCAGTGATGTATACATATTTCTGTCTTGATCTTTAATGTTAAATGTGACTTTCAGGTTAATAAATTTGCTTAAGAATATCCAAGGCTTGAAAGTTGTCACTCTGTTATTTTACCTAACCACAATAATACCAACTCTTGACTAAACAACACAAACATAGAAATAAATATTGACATTACAGTCTTGTGTACACCACAGCATCAAGATTTCAGCTACAGTGGCTTTTCCCAAATTCTGGATACAAGACTTGCCCTAGTTGTTCCGAGCCTGATTTTAAGTGATAAATATTCTTCACTCACCTCTTTGCCTTCCCTCTTTCATTCTTTCCAGGGTGTTTACATATATATTCCAGTCTCTTGACAAGGAACACTCTTGCCTTACTAGATATATTTTTGTTTGGCTTGCTTCAATTTATCCTTGATTCCTCAATTTAAATATCTCTTCCTCAGGGACTCTTTCCCTGAACATGTCCTTTCTTTATCACAGCATGTAATTCATTTTGTTTCCTGAAATACAAAATAACAGAGTAATATGATACCTAGAATATTGTATGTGCTCAAAGAATGTTTATTGTTGAACATCAAATGTATGTATAAATGAATGAATGAGTGAATAAATGAATGAATGAATGCTATAACCTAGCATATACTCAAAATAAAACGTGTCCTTCACTTTTGATCTTAGAGATGGTCAAGACAAACACTGAAATAGTTGGATTTGGACATTTTTACATATAGTATAAGTACAAATAATATTGTTTTATAGCTAAATCATGATAGTCTATTTTTCATATAATGTTTTTTCAATTTATTTTCTTCACTTCATCTCCCTTCCTTCTTAGGAGCATTTCAAGATTAGAGTTCCGAACCATGGAGAGTTCCAAGTTGATTTGAATCAACAAAGAATCTGATGCCTGAATTTTCCTGTGAGAAAACTACTAACCTATATTAATCAGCGTATTAAGCACTGTTCTTGGCACTAACTAGATCCTATACTATCCAGCACAATTATTTCAAAACAAAATCTCATTTTTCAAATAAGATAGCTGAGAGCTTTCAATAATCCAATAGCTAACTCCAAAATTCAGCATCTCTTTCCACAACTTGTTGCCTCTTTGACATCTATTCGAACCTAGAGTTTTTATAAGTGCTATCAAGGCAAATTTCTCTTTTTGTCTGTATGGTTCATTGGTATTTAAAACTCAATACTTCTTAATTTTGCAGAAGGCATTGGAATTAACCTTGTGGTTTGAGAATAAGTTCAAGGTAGGAAATTTTATATCTTAAAATTATCTTAAAAATCATGGAAACTCTGCCATGAGCTACATTCCCTAGGTTGAAATCTCTAGATTACTTTCAGTTATATGTATGTTTATTTCTAATCTAGGTCATGTCTTTGTTCTCGGGATCTGCACACTCTTGATGGTCACTCTCAGCAGCTTCATCCTGGGCTCTGCCGCCTCCCTTATCCTTAAGTCTTCCTCTTTCCTACTCAGAAGACATCAAATCTATGATTGAAAATCCTAGGATATATTATAGTGTCTTAGGCAGTGATATATTACAGGTTCTCTGATTTCTTATACCAGGAGTTTGAAAACTACAGCCTGTGGGTCAAATTTAGCTTACCACTCATTTTTTAAAATAAAGTTTTATTGGATTACTGCCATGCCCACTTGTTTACATATTATCCGTGGCTGCTTTTGTGCTACAACAGCAAAGCAGAGACACTATGGCCTAAAATATCTGGCCCTTTCCAGAAAAGAGCCTTTACTGACTCCTAGTTTTGACATAGGGAATTATTGTGTGATTTTCAATAATACGTTAGAGAAAGTGAGGTTTCCTGCATACCAGGGGTCACAAACTGCACAGATTATGGCCACATTCACGTAAACCAAAAATGAATCATCCTTACAAGAAACAAGGAATGAAAGAGAATGTAGGAACTTGGTGGGTGTATACTTTGCTTAAGACTGCTACCTAGTCCCAGGTCAATTTGCATTTCTAGATTGTGGACTACGTATTGCAAGCCTAATTTTTCAAGAGAAGCCAGAAATTTATAATCTTATGTGAAAACTTCAAATTAAAAGGAAAAAATTGACTAAATATTTGAGGACACTTTGTGTTAGAAACAAAACAAAACTTGAATTTGGCCACAGATCATCAATTGTAATCCCAGCTTTAAAAAATTTGATTTGTTTTCTAGAAATCTAAGATTGAACCATATTGTGACACTGAGGAGATATTAACAAATTATAAATATTTTTGGATCACTCTTAATTTAGAATATTTATAATATAATTTCCAACACAAATTAACATACTGGTAAAAATAATAGAGGTGTTATTGATCAAGTCTATGAGGATTTTCTTCAAAATTGAACTTGCATCAAAAGTTATTTGGAACCAGCAATAATCAAAGAGAAAAAGGTCACATGCTATTCCTAATCAATGTTGTATCTCCACACTCCTTATTAGTTCTTAACTCTCAATGTAAATGTTAATGCAATCTCATTAGCCTTGGGTAAACACCTGCCAATATCTACTGAGGCAAAGAGAAAACTGTAACAAATACTTTAATTGTGTTTTCTTTTATCTTTGTTTTAGAAAACTTTTCAGGACAACAAATTTTCCATTTAGAAGCATATGAGATCTGTGGGGTATGGGGATAAACGGAGGTTCTATCACCCTTAGCCAGGAATTGAGTAGAATTTAATAAAGGGGCTGCTTTAAAAGGAGGGGACAAAGTTTAGGGAACAAGAGAGAGTACAGAGCCCCTGGACTTTAGTTCATTACCACCTCTAGGCCAGGAGAGGTAAAAGGAGTACCAGGTTATGGAACCTGGAGTGAGAGTTATGTGACCACCTGACAAGAGATTTTGATAGAGAGGCATAACCAACCAGCTGTGCCTTACAATGCCAGGGAACAGGGAGAAAAACATCCTGACTTGACTTTCTTTCTTCTGCCTCCTGCTGGTTCCTCACATTGCTGAACCCACTGGAAGCCTGAAAGAAAGGCAGCCTGCTGAGACAGTCCATAAAGGTCAGCCTCCTTGGGGCACAGAACAGAGTGTGAAGAAAGTTAAGATTGGCTCTGAAGGGGCAATGAGGGAACACTCAGCCGAGTGGACTTCCTCTCTGGTTGCATGAAGTGTTCTCTCTAAACTTTGAAAATTGTAAAGTCTTCTAAAGCCGAAAACACAGTAATGTAGGACGTGAATTGGAAGGTTTTTCTATAAAGAAATTGAAGTGAATGAGCTGTGAGTGAATACTCATGCAGAGAGCATCAAATGTGTCTGTTAATGACTATTATTATATCTTGTTCTATTATGTGCCTGGCGAGCTGAGAAGTCAAGTGAGGGTGACAGACACAGTGGAAATGGTGAAATACCATACTCCTTCTAGCGTCCTCTGAGAGGAAGCATTGAGCAGACAATTGTTATTCTGAATAATCTTGCATGTATATGCTTTGAAGGAAGGATTTCCATGGCAAAAAGGATAAAAAGTTATGTGGTTATATATTGGACCATTCTCCAGTACTGGACTCACTGGCTTATTTTGAAGTTCAATTGATTGCTTTAATCAGACCATGCTCTTGCAGGTGTTACTATAATTGAGGAAAATAAAGCACTTCACCATTAATTCTAGTTGTAGGCTGGCCTGATAAGGAAAATAAACTTGTATGACTTGACTGATGTTGAACGATTCTAGAAAATCTTAATTAGTGTTTTAAGCAAAGCAAGAAGTTGGATATTGGCTACATTTGGTTTTACCTGGACATTATTCAAAAGCCCTGGTTTCACCCACATATAATTTCATGGAATATTACTCTTTGGGCTAAAATTTCAAAAACTGGTTCTGGTAATTAAGTTGCAATTAAAATATTGGGACAACTGTATTTTTCACATGTTTCCAGGCTACAGTAATAGGAGTAATATTCTAGTTTTTTCATATGTACATTAAAACATTTCAGCATATAAATTTATCTCAAGGCTTTTCTTGTTCAAAATCTTTTTTTATTTATTGTAGTGCATACATTTGAGAATATCTTTTTAGGAAAATAAACACAATTAAATATGAAATATTTAGCATGAATATAAATCTATAATAGGTTCTAAAAAGGATAAAATCTAAAATTGGATTTTCTTATTAACAAATGGGTTAAGAACATAAGTCCTAGGGGCCAGCCCCCTGGCTGAGTGGTTAAGTTTGCGCACTCCACTACGGAGGCCCAGGGTTTCTCCAGTTCAGATCCTGGGCGCCGACATGGCCCCGCTCATCAGGCCATGATGAAGCAGCGTCCCACGTGCCACAACTCGAAGGACCCACAACTAAAATGTACAACTATGTATTGGGAGGATTTGGGGAGAAAAAGCCTAAAGGGAAAAACAAGAAGATTGGCAACAGTTGCTAGCTCAGGTGCCAATCTTTAAAAAAAAAAAAATAAGTCCTAGAATCACCATATCTGGGCTTGATTCCAGATCTGTCACTTCTGAGTTCTGTGAAATTGGGCAAGTTGCTACACCTGTCTGTCACTTCCCTTATGAGTAAAATGTGGATAACAAAACTACCCCTTTCCTGAGATTGTTGTAAGAACCAAGAATTAATAGTTACAAAGTAATTAGAACAGTGGCTGGAATGTAGTGAGCACTCAATAAATTTATTAATTGTTCACTAAGAAGGGATATATATGGTAGAATAATGGCTAAGATACTGGTATATATCTGGGACAATAGCAGAAAATTGTGAAAACCTTTGTGAAAACTAGGAGCTACAAACTTATTTGAAAAGTGTTATTGTGATAGGGGTGAAAATATGAGAATGTGTCACTAGTATGTAGATTATTTTTTGGTTTATTTTTACACTATTAGTAGAACCACTCTCAACTCTATTATGTAGACATTCATAAAAATCATTAGTAAACTGTTTTTATTGATAAGTCTTTCTTTCCTGGTGAACTTAATTTGTGAAATTCAGATCTGATGACTGTGGAGAATCCTGAGGATGAAAAAAAATGTTTAATCCTTTATTTTTAACAGTCAGACAAGGAAATAAATTACTTATCCCAATATTTTACTTTAACTGGAGGCAATTTATATTAACAGATTAAAAATGAAATAAGTTAAATATTAAAGAGTAAATAATTTAAAATGTGTATTAAGAGTGTAATTTCCTTTCTCAGATTTAAGGAAAAGATTTCAGGGAAAACAGTAGCTACCTTTCAAACAGCTTGTTGCAAGAACAATATTTATTCTACCTAATAAGCATTACAAGTTTTATAAGAAAAATTAATACAAGATAAAGAAGTATCTTTTAAATATTCAGATGTATTGTTCACCTTGGTATTCCAAGAAAAATTACAAACAGTTCAGCTGTTACATAATGGTGAGAGCAAATAATGAAAAGAACAGATTCTTTGAGGTTTATTCCATGAAATACCATACCAATAACTGCAACACACTAGTTTTCAGAGTCCTGCTTTTCATTAAAAAAAATTTAAGCACATTGTTAAGTCAATGAAACAGAGGAAAACCAAATTTATAGCATATCTCATAGTAGCAAATCATTACTGCAATTGCAAGAAAATAATATTTATTCTGCTGTGAAAGCATTATCAAGTTAAAATAATTTTTGTTTATTACTTATATAATATTTTCTTCAAAATTTTCCCTTAGCTTCTCATAAAGGATTCAACAGTTCAAAACATGAAGTTTTATGTTATTGGCTGTTTCACCTTGTGAGAGCTGACTGTGCACAGCTCTTCCCAAGTTCATGTTCAATGACATCACTCTGAAAGTTCAAAATAAGCAATGAGGGGAGTATTGATACAACACAAATTGGCTAATATTATAAATCTTGGTTTTTTTTGGAGAGCGAATTGTTACACATTTATCAACACACCACCACTACATATTCCTCATACTTGAGGAGTCTAGTTAAACTCCACTGTGTTTTCATCCTTTTCTTCTGGTTTTATAATAAGTAACACTATAATAGTTCGCTACTAAACAGTACAGAAGTCTTTACTAGTCTATAACAAAGCTCTTGGCATAACTACAAAAATCCTTTGGGAAACGATGATTTCAAGATTTCTCTAAGACCATAGGACCCTATAAATAGGTTGATCTTTAATACTAGATCATTTCTAAAGAAAAGTTCCTTCAAAAGTGTCTGCTAATGCACTCCAGGTTTTGGCAGTATGTCATCAAAGTTAAAAATCTGAACCTCGGAGTTAGTCAAGTCTGTTTGAAATGTGATTTACCATTTACCAAGTGAGTGACTTTCAGCAACTTATTTGTTCTTTCTTATGTCTTGATCTTTAAAATGGATGTACAATAATAATCTAGAGGTTATGAGGCATTAAGGCAATAATGTCTCTGGAGTGTAGCACTGTACCTGGCACTTCAAAAGCCTCCCTTACGTGTGGATTGATTTGACTATGTAATCTGCAATCCAGGGTTGTACAAGGCTATCCTGATTTATTATCCTGACTGCAGATATCCCAAATTCCACTTGGTCATCTAGTTAGTAGAATTATTTTACATCATCCAACCTTTAAATTAAGCTTAAAATGTGTATGTGTATGTTATGGATCAGTTATAGTTCAGATGAAGACTGTTGGTGAGGTATTTGATTATTGGATGTGTAGAATAAAAAACTCGGTAACTCAATGGGGAAGAAAGTGGAGAATTGGGCAAAAACATGTTTAGAATGGAGAGAACAAACTCTCGGAAAAAATTCTAAGAGAAAATCGATCATTTTTGCCTTGAGCTCATCCTGTTTAAAAAAAAGAACTAAGTTAAATTTTTTCTTAAAGTAGTTTACTCTAAAGAATTTTATAAAAGATACATACAAGATAAGAATCCTCATAGTTCGTAGGAAGAAAACTCTTGGGAATCAGGAGAAATGAATCTGTTATACTTTTTGGTTACAACCTAGTGCAGGCCACTTCACCAATTGGGACCTTTGTTTGCCTTCTCTATAATTTCTAAAGTACATTTCCATTCTAAAATTCCAAAGAATCACCCTATGAGGATAATCTGTGAGGTAACCATTAATATATTACATTTGTGTAGTTCTTAAGTGCTTCAAATACTTTTCACATACATTAGCTAAGAGAAACTGCCCATGAGCCAAAGAGCTCATCACAGTAATGAAGAGGGAGGAAGATGAACAGCAGTGTCATCCACTGAATCACAGGGTGTGGGAAAAAGATCCTTGACTCAGCAGAGGAGACCCAATAGTCCCTGGCAGCTAAACCAAGGACTATTCCATGATAACTGCTTTCTAGGGGCTTCTACTTCTTGCTCAGCTTTTGAGTAATACCACCACTCAAATTATCAATTCAATTCAAGATTCCTAAACCTTGTGAAATACCCAAATGTTCAATGTGAAATTTTTATCAACAGTGGGTAAAGGGGTTGCAGTTATTGTTTCTGAATAGATATAAACTTGACATGTCTTTCATACTTAATAACACTAACAATCTGCTGCAGCTTACCATGTAAACAGTAAACCACTCTATACTCCTATAACTCCTTTCTTTTATCCAACATCTTCATAGAAGTAGAAAAAAATATCATTATGGATTTTTTCCCTCTCTAAATGTATTTTTATTTATATAAGTAATATATGAACATGTTCAACGTGTATTAAAAATTAAAACTTTACAGACAAAGTTGATTATTTAAAATGGCTTGATGTCTCAAAAAAGCTGAAGAGCTTCAATCTATGACCTATGAGTTTGGCCTTAGTCTGGTTAAAACTTTTGGAAAGATATAATCAAACAAATGATGTGTGAATATTTACTGAGTGGTCACCTGGAGCAGATAAGAGTTCATGAAAAACAAGTTATTTAAACTAGTTTTATGTCATTTTTTAATGACAATTACTAAGCTAGAATACCTAGAAGATTCTTCGAAATTCTCTCAAAATTTTCATGCTATCCTTGAAGAAAAATTAGGGCAGTGGGTTGATGGGGAGAATATTAAATGTTACATGAGTATAACTTAAAAGGAAAGAGTTATGAATTGACATCAGTCAAAATGATTGTTTGCTTCAGGGCCTTGACTTGGCCCTTCTCTGTTCGACACATTTGTTAAAAGCTGATGTGATGTCACCTGGGTTGCAGCTAACTAGTATACATAAGGTTGAACTTATGAACCTATGTGGTATGGAAGAATAGTTTCCAATATTAGAGAAATGCCAAGCCTCATTAGGGCATGACTATTCCAGAAAAAAGATCCTAATATTTGACTCTGATGCCAAATTTTAGGATGTTTTATCTCTCAATATATTTAGAATTTTTTGCCTAGGATAGTGGATAGAAATTAAAACCATAGTAGTTGAAGGACAATTAAAATAACTGAGAATGTTTAAACTGGAGAATTGGAGACTCAATAGGCAAAAACAATCTTATACATAAAGAACTTCCATATTGGAAAGTATTAAATTATAAAATATATTTTTCTTGGTGGAATAAATTAAGACTGAGTACAGGATAGAGATAACTTATTTTTGTTTAATATAAGAAACAATCTTATATCATTCATAGAGTTTCAAAACTAGAACAAGCTTTATTTTTAGGGAATGATTTTCTCATCACCTAAGATATTCCAGCTCAGCTTGGGGGATGATTTTTCAGGGTGATTAGTCATAAGTTTCATGTCGTGTTAATTGAATAATAATATCCAGGGACTTTGAAACTCTGAAGTTTCCGTTTCCCCCAACCTATGGAGGATATATATTAAATTACTATAAAAGGTCGATGAAGGTATTGGTATTCAATTGTCTTTATTTTGATGTAACCTCTTAAACATAATCGAGGAAATTGGAGGAAAGAAAAGAAGAGAGAAAAAAATAGCCCTGTAACGTCAATACAACATTTTATTTCTTTCTTTTATAATACAAAAGGGCATATTTTTACATGATTTTATTGAGATCATAATGGTTTATGACATTGTGGAATTTCAAGTGTACATTATTATTTACCAATTTCTGTATAGACTGCATCATGCTCACCACGAGTAGTCTAATTTTTATCTGTCACTGTACATATTTGTCCTTTACTCCTTTGACTCACTTCCCACCCCCTTCCCCTCTGGTAACCACTAATCTGTTCTGTTTATCCATGAGTGAAATAATGCAGTATTTGTCTTTATCTGTCTGGCTTATTTCATTTAATGTCATACCCTCAGGGTCCATCCATGTTGTTGCAATGGGATGGTTTTGTCTTTTTTATGGCTGAGTAGTATTCCACTGCATATATATAGCACATCTTCTTTATTTATTCATCTGTAGAAGGGCACTAGGGTTGCTTGTATGTCTTGCTTATTGTGAATAATGCTATAATGAACATAGAGATGCATAAATCTCTTTGGATTGTTGATTTCAAGTTCTTTGGATAAATATGCAATAGTGGGAGAGCTGGGTCATATGGTATTTCTATTTGTAAATTTTTGAAAAATCTCCACACTGTTTTCCATAGTGGCTGCACCAGTTTGTATTCCCACAGGCAGTGTATTAGGGTTCCCATTTCTCCACATATTCTCCCCATTTGTTATTTTTTTTCTTGGTAATTGTAACCTTTCTGACAGGTGTAAGGTGATATCTCTTTGTAGTTGTGCTTTGCATTTCCCTAATAATTAGTGATGTTGAATGGCTTTTCATATGCGTTTTGGCCATCTGTATATCTTCTTTGGAAAAATGTCTGTTCGTATCCTCTGCCCAATTTTTGATTGAGTTGTTTGTTTTTTGTATTGAGTTGTATGACTTCTTTACATATTTTGGAAAGTAACTCCTTGTTGGGTATACAGTTTGCAAATATTTTCTTCCAGTTGGTAGGTTGTTCTCCATTTTGTGTTCACCCAGGCCTAGTCTATTGTCTCTCCAAATATTTAGATGTATCACTATTTCCTCATTGTGTCTTTTCTCTCCCAAACGAATTTTTTTTTGTTTCTTAGAGCCTTCCTCTTATAATCCTATTTTGTGTCTCTTCTCTTTCCAAGGCACTATGTGAGAATGATTTATTTTCCTTGAAATAAGAGATAATTCCACATTATAGAATTCATCTATTGAGATCCTCTAAATATGGCAACAATATGGGCGAGTCTTTATAAATGGTTATAGTGCTATGTAGAATCAGATAATCATGGAAAGATAGAGAGTTGATCAGTTTAGCATTGCCTCTCTCTTATTGGTTATTTTTCTTCTTAAATTGAAAATTGTTTCTTGTGATCAATTGGTTATTTTATATGCCAAGAGTAGCATCTAATTCTATAATATTTAACCTATATGCCTTCATAAAATTATCATTTGTTGAATTCTGGACTATATAGTTGGTGCTATTCTTATATCCCCTGTCATTTTTTTTCCACCCAAAGATATACTTGTTACTCTGCAGGGTTTCCATAACAGGATTTCTTCTCATTCTGGAAAACAGCAAGAAAAGTGAGGCAGTATGGCCAAACATTTAGGAGTATTAGTTCTAGAATTGCGTTCACTGGATCTGAATCCTGTTTCTTCCACTCATTACCAATATGACCTTTGGCAAGTTATGCAAACTCGGCTTCCTTGTTTGTAAAGTGGCACAATCAGCAGCATCTCTTTCATAGTTTGTTCATTTAAGTGAGAAAATGCATCAAAAGTATTTTTCAGAGTGTTTATTACTCAGCACATAGTAGCAACTTCACAATTATTAGTGAATGTTTTTGTGGTTCTGTCATTTTTAGTTCACAGTCAATGCTTATTCACCCAGCACTTAAATAGATTTGTTAAGCTTTCTGATTGCTTGTGACGTGTCTTGACTTCTTTTAAACCAGTTATCAAAAGATAGATAAGTTTTGATGACTTAATTGTAAAAAAATAAATTGATTCAGCAGTTTTGAAGCCAGTGTTTCCCTAGGTACTTAGGGAGAAAAATACCATGACTTTCGATCCTATAAAACATTCATTGGGAGAATGATCCTGCACTAAGTTATTCACAACTAGTTAGCAAACGCTCAAAATGAATTGACACTTCTTGTGTGTTTTCTGTTACTACACTGTCTATCACTGCTAGGCCTCTGATATCCCACCTTCCCCTCAGATCATAGTGATGACTGCAAAGAAAATACAGAGAAGGCTGATGAGTCTGTTGTTCTAAAAAAGAGAAAATGGCAATGCACTAAACCCTGAAGACTTTTTAATTAGCCCTAAGGTAAGCAAATTATGTAGCTTGGATGAGTAAATATTGTCAAATAGAAAGTGGATCTATAATTACAACACACTTAATACTCTGACTGATAAAACACCTCATTTCTCAAGTACTTGTAAGTTATAATTTAATTTTAACCTCTTGACAACCCTGCCTTGTAGGAAGAGAGACTATCCACATTTTACGCTGATGCAAATGGATTGTGAGTGATAATGAGAACAACTGAACATCCCCCAATGCATAGTGATAGACCCAGGCTTTAAATCCAAGTTTCTTGGAGAATTGGAGAAAAGAAGTGGTAGAGAAAAGAACTGATTATTAGTGGGGAGATGGACTCATTTTATCCAGTTATTAAATATTGATGGAGTTATAATAACCTACTATAGTATGTTCTGAGTTGGAAAGGAAGTTTTTGATTTCTGGCTTTGCATGTAACTGATTGCTTTATCACATTGCAGTTAAATTTTCCTCTATTTAATATAAAATAAATATTTTAGCAATTTGTGAGTTAGGATTGCAATAGTCTAATATAAAATCACTTCCAGAGACTCCAAAATATTATGATGATTTGGAGTTGCCATCTATTTTCTGCTGCACTTATAACAAGGAAATATGGGTGAAGCTTAGGTGTTGTTTTTTGGCAAGCAACAGAAAGCTGAGGTGATCTTTGAATTCAGTGTTTTCCAATAGAAGATGTGTTATAAGAGGTAGAAGAGATAATTTGTACCAATTATCTATTTGATTAATTGTAATTTACTATGCACCTGTTGTTACAACAGGCTAAGTTAAACATAAACTTTATCGTTATTATTATTTAGCTTAATGAACCAACATTTGGAATCCTTGTAATTAAGACATTTTAATTACTGTTTACCTTTCCAGGAAGATGTCACAGTACATCCTAGTAATATAATAGGAAGCATAAATTCTTTCTTCAATAGCCAAATCTATATACCCGACTGATCCTAATTCAAGATGTTGCAGATGATTTTCTATAAAATCTTATGACATTTTCTGTGGCTTTCCATTTCATCAAATGATATTTGAACTATTATAAGTATTTTATTACCATATCACTCATCACAATTATTTAATAATGCATATTTTTGGCTTTCAATACAGGTATAGATCACTTTGCACAATAAATTTGAACCTAGAAAGTCGTGTAGAGATTCTCTTTAAAATATTGGATAATTTAGATTCATTAGACTACCATGCTATTTAATATATTTATGCTATAAATATTTCTGCAAAATAAATACACATTTTATCATCATTTTGGACATAAGTTTTCATATGTAATTCTTGCTTTAAGTAAAGTGTAGCCATATATTCTCAATTATAGCTCAAAGTATTGCATTGGAGCCCAATGTTTGCACTGAGCTATCAGAATTTTCAAAATGGATCTCTTCCTTTTCTTCTCCTCCATACTTTCTTATTCAAGAAGGCACTTTCCATTTTTCCCCATGAACCCAGAAATAGTGTTGCTATAAAACTGCCAATTTTCCAAATCATAAGAAAATAATAATAGTGCCCATCTCATAGATACTGTTATACCTGGCACATAAATTCCATAAACTATCAATTTTAATCATCGCACATGTACTATGTGCAAAGCTCAGTCACAGGTTGACAAAAATATGGCTTTCTTTTCTTAAATCTGATCTTAATTATTCTTCTGAGATGAGCTTTATTTTACAGAAGATGGAAATTTAATCTCTTTTAATCCAGGGGGAAAATAAAGGAAGGTTTATATACTGCCAAAACCAGGTGTAGGGAGCTGGAATAGCCATCTGGGTGTTGGCATCACTGTATTCCAACATTCATGGACACCCCATCATTTCTAGATGGTTCTCTAGCTGTGATCTGTAAAGGCAGCTGTTGCATTATCCTCCTTTAATGTCCTAATGGCCTCTTGAGGTCCAGTGACTATCCAAGTTTGACCAGTGTGCTCAGGACAGGTGGACAAGGATCTAAGATAATCTCACTTGCCCTCCAACTCTCTGTTCTTCCCAAGCCAATAGAGAATCATTATCCAGTAGTCTGGGCATGAGGAGACATGGACTCATCACATTTGGTTTTGTTTTCTCTTCCTCTGCCCAAAGTCCCTTGAATTACTATACTGTTGAAACTCCAAAGCCTTTTCTTAGCTTTTAACTGAAACATCCCTTTCTTGAGGTAATAAATGTTTCACTTTCTAGCTAGCCAAACTCAAAAAGGATCAAGGAGTAACAGGGAAAAATATCCGCTAATATTCCAGAGTGTTAGTCTTCCGCACTTCCGTTATAACTCCCTGGACTTGTATGAACATTGTGCATTGACCATTGGTAACTTCTATTGGGATGTTTTAGTCTGGTGGAGGTATTTTAGAATTTTACCTGGCATGTTCCCTGAGAAAAAATTTCAAGAATATAGTTTATATAGAATGCTCTCTTGCTTTTACTACTTAAACAGGCACACAGCAAACTCAAAAACTCAAAATTTCACTATAGATTCCAGAGCAACATTTAAAATTCAAGTATGATGGCATCTGAAACAATTAAATCAAACCTTGTGTGGTGCTACTAAAGATATTCAACTATGCTTTGAAGTAGGGGTTTGGATGATTGGGTCTGAGGAACATGAAATGAAGGCAAGTGATAATTTCCTTAGAAAGTAAGAGGGCTGTGGTAGAAAGGAGCAAAGTCTAGAGAAAGGAGGACCAGTGCTGAACAGGCCACCCAATAGATGCGCATCTATGTGGAAATGGCTGCATACCACGAGGGCCTTAGGGAAAGTGGAGCTTCACATCCTCTAGGAGAAAAACTGCAGGAAAATCAGTGTTTTTAAAAATTTTTAGGTATGTAGATTTTTGAAGACATCTGAGATAGTCACTCATAGCACTGATAATTTTCATTTTCTCTTTCTCTTCTGTCAACTTTTATTCCTTCCCCTCTCCTCCTTTCTTTTTTTCTCCCTCAATTCTAGTTTCCAATTTTTTTACAACTCTACTTCTCCCTTTCCTACTGATGTTAGCATTCGCCTGCATATAGCTTTGACTCATGGCAAAAGCAGATATTACTTTTGTATTCTAATCTCCTATGGGAAACTGGTCAAGAGGACAACAAGCATTATAAGTGAGGGATCATTGGCTTCACCTGAGAGAGTAAGATGGTCTTAGAGTTGAGGCGAAGGCAGTTTAACATTATCGAAGGAAACCATGGAGGCCAGATCAGTGATATACTTAGGAATACTGATAAAGACATATTAAGGAACATTTAAAGCTAATCTAATAATAACAGTCATTAAGGCAAACGGGCATTTTAATCAAAGCCTAGGTAGCCAGTCTGACATAAACTGTGTGTCCTACTGAATAGCATCTCAGAAAATGCATTGCTCATGTTGCCTACACAGGTGAGTTCAGCCCCGACAGATAATGCTATGAATGGTAATTGGAAGTGCTGTTACCCAAATCAGAGTTTGCTGTAGGTGCCACGAAGAGCAGCTCTTTTTTGCTTTCTCAACTTTAGAATTTGCACAATTTTTATTAAAATTAATCTTGCATTAAAAATATATTTAATAACCACATTTTTCTCTTAGTCAATTAATGATGCCCCTGTTCCCAAACTAAATGGGGCACATGTCCTTGGCTCTTTTCCCCCCTTAATTACTGAAAGTGGAAAAAAATTATACAAATAGCTTTCCCACTGCATAAAATTATCCTATGCATACATAATACTCAAGGACCTTTTGCCAGAAACAATATAGTTATACAATTATTGATCCTGTTAGGTAGTTGTTAAAACTAAAAATTCTTAAATGATTATTCCAATTTAGGCTTACTTAAACCTTCCAAGCTTCTTAGCCTAACAATTCTTTCATTAATCATTGGTAAAGTTGATTTTTAACCGTTTCTCATTGCAGTTTAATGTGAAAACTCTGAACAAAGACAATAGTCTCAATATTAAGCAGAAAATAATGGAGTTTTTATGACATCCAAATATACCTAATGGCCAGCCACACCGGTGCTACTACTGTTGTGATTGCAATGTGTGGCAAAGACGAGGAGTGTTACTACACTACAAGTAAATCCAAAAATGAGTCTTATCATATCACCTTATATTCAGCCATGCAGTGTAAAATTTTTGGAATTGGAAAAATTTACTTATCCTGGAAAGATTTTCAAAATTTTTTCTCTTCCATTTGAGTTACAACTCAAATGAGTAACGTGAGGGGGAAATGCATATGAACCATATTCTTGTCTTTTTCAATTAATTCATAAAGAAATAAACTAAAATTCCCCCAAATATGCATTTTTAGATAGTTGTAAATAATTAGAAAATATTAGTACTTGGTTAAGAAGAGAAATGCACATATGTGGGGGATGAAAATTTTCCTATGTGTGGTAAGCATAGTTTAAAATACTCCTCCACTGATGCTATGTTATAATAGTCACCTCTTCATAAGACACTGAAACTTGCTTTAATTTAATACAATGAACAAAATCAATGTTTACTGTTTATCTATCATATGTAAATAATTCAGCTGAGATTTTTTCTAGGTACATTTATGGTAGAAATAATAATTGGGCAGAATCCATCACACCTCCTCCTTGAACCCAAAGCAACTTGGAAATGCCTGATCGGTAGCCTTTACCATACTCTATGGAAATTATCTACCTCTCTATCAGTTACTGTCACTGGATTGTGAATAACTTCAGGGCAAGTACTGTCTGTGTCTTCTTCATCTTTGTGTAGCTACACAAACTCAGAGGTACAACAAACATCATGTTCCTTTATTTTTCTCATGTCAACTTCAAAACCATCTCCTATTAGATTAAGGGGCTATTCAACCTATGGCATTGCTGGGCCTCCTCTCCTCCTTCAGGGTTACTCAATGGTCCCAAGGGTCTTGATAAGGCAGAAATTCATCTCATCCGTCCTGATCACTACTGGTCATTGTCCCAGCTTGCTTAGACTCTTAAAGGTGGGTAACTCCCTTGATTTTGTGCTGAAATTGAGTACTGGGATGTTTTCTGAAGTGGGGAACCCTGGGCTCTAGAATCCAGATTACTTAGATATTTTATGCAGTCATTCACTTCTCAGATTCCACCATCTTCCCAGAGCAGAAGAGGGACACTTTCTGCTATTGGTGAATATTGAATCCTTCTCTAGATTGGCCCACACCACCATCTAAAAATTTCCTTTTCTTCTTCGATCCTCTTGAAATGTCTATTATAATCTGCTTGAATTTAAATTTTAAAACAAAACAAAAAAGGAGGGGGTCTTCAGGAAACTTAGGCTTTTGGCTAATAAATATGCCTCTGCTGCTCTGCCTCCAATGAAGCAGGGACTGCAACGTTCTGGCTACCTCTCTAGAAGAGGAGAGATGAAACTCCAAGAGAAATGACCACACATTGACATCTCAATATATTTCCTAACCATATAACATAACTGGTATGAAGAAGATTCTTCTACATGGTAGACACTCAATAAAGACTGTTGCCTGTCTGAATAAAGGAATGGGACTCTTTTTGATGTAAAGTACAAGGGCTCTTCTGTTTCCATTTCCATCTTAATATTCTATCTGGCAGTCAGAATTAACATTACACACATAGGAAGCACTCTTCTTTGAGCTGGAAATATTATTCTTTATAATAATATCAAAACTTAGCTATTCTTGGACCTACTGTTATGGGTCCCTATCCTATCTTGGTAATAGCTAGAGGCTATATTACAAAATTGTCATCTAATTTTATATATCAATTTTATTTCCAGATAAAATTTAGTGGATACCACCTTCTAATTCAAAGGAAAGATGTTTCTGATGGGAATTTTAGGCACTATACTGGAGGAAGAGATATTTTATAGCAGGGCACTGTTATTGTTTCATTCCATCACTTCATTAAAGCATACCAATAGCAGTTCTGTTGAAGCACATTCCTAGGAAACACAACGAAATGAAATACATGTATCAGCACACTAGAAATCAGCTGACCTGGATTTATATGTAACCCTTTTAAGCAGTGGTCTCACGTCCACAATTGGGGCTACATGACCTGTGTATTGGATCAGGCTTCTCTCTTGAAGTCCTTTTCTGACATGTGGTCCTTTAGAACCTTAATAAAATTCTTTCCTAGACTAGATAACTGTGACCTTATTTTTGTGTTATATTATATATTAGGGTTTTCCAAATTTTTATGACTAAAAGTAAGTTTTGCTCATTTTGACATATTATTATTTGGGGAGTTGGAAGTTGCTGAAAGTACAGATCTCTGGAGTGTGAGAGATGAGCTTCCAATTCTCTCATGTTGTAAGAGTGATAACTGGTTTGAATCATTTAGAAATGACTTTGCTATATATCAGTTGGCTCCAATAATTTGGTTTATTCAAACTTTGGATAAATAGCAAAGATTGAGTTAAGAAAGGAAAGAAATGAAGGTTAACAGAATAAGTAAATTAAAAAAATTATCAGAGGGGCCGGCTCTGTGGCTGAGTGGTTAAGTTCATGCGCTCCGCTGCGGCGGCCCAGGGTTCAGATCCTGGGCGCGGACATGGCACCTCTTGTCAGGCCAGGTTGAGGCGGCATCCCACATCCCACAACTAGAAGGACATGCAACTGGGATATGCAATTGTATATGGGGGGGTTGGGGAGATAAAGCAGAAAAAAAAAAAAAGATTGGCAACAGTTGTTAGCCCAGGTGCCAATCTTTGGGGGAAAAAAAAAAAAAAGGAAGATTGGCAACAGTTGTTAGCCCAGGTGCCAATCTTTAATTAAAAAAAAATTATCAGAGAAAAATAAGACAAAATGCATGTAATGTTAGAATTTGACAAATTCATATCTTCTAGATATCAAACTAAAATTATTTTTTTAAAAAATTAACTTTCTCAATAGGTTAAAGTATTCTGAAGACATTTTCCTGGAAAGGACTCCTAAAAGGTCTTGTAACATACTCTTCAGAGTATGTTTTTACTTAAATTAAAAACTGTAAATGAGTTTGTATATAGGGGTGTGTGTGTGTGTGTGTATGCATGTTTAACTAATTTTAATTTATTGTTATTTTTCCAAAAAGGACAATTTGATGTTCTTTATGGAACTGTTCTGGGCATATAAGAATGTGATATTCTAGTAAATATGCAAGATAACTGGCAGACAGTGTTATTTTGTGAAATATGTATATCCTGTTCTGTAGGTCAGTCATTGACTTTCCTGTTATTTGAATACCATAAGGAATGTTATCACAGAGAAATGATGCAAAACACACTTTCATCTTTTTTTGAATCAATTTTTTTTCATGCTACAATGACTTAGAATCCCCACCCCCCGACCCTGAGAAAAAGCTAGTAGAACCAGAGGGAGAGAGAATTGCTTCTGATTTTCTCTGTATAAATTTGTTTTCAGGAGGGATAGAAAGGGAAAAAAAAACATATTAGAAGCCCTTTTACTTGAGGGAAAGATAGTTTCCAGGCAAATAGTTAGACCAACTGTATATTTTTCCCATTTGATTTCCATGTTGTCAGTTCTTTGGATGTGATCCAGGCACTTATTGATCTAACCTTTCTCTCATGATATGCGGGGTTATTTGTGTCTGAGAAACATATTTTGCATGCATGGCATGACTCCATTTTGAACAAAAGTTGAATTATAGGTGCATTGTCTTTGATGTAAAAATGTTTCTAAGAGTTAGGGATCTATGGTCCTATACATTGTATCTGTGGGGTTACGACCTACCATCCTATTTTACATTGGTGATAGTAGGGAAATCTCAAGCTCCCACATTTAATACTTTTGCATACATATGGAAAAGTGGGTCAGGACAAAATGCTCCTGGTAACCCCTTGGGGATAAAGATCATGGGCTACTATGGGAGCTTCAGGGTACAGGGTGCACAGAACATACAGGGATTCTTTCCAGAGAAGAATTTTGAGCATTGAAGCTGACTGCTGAGGAAAGAAGTTAACAATAAAAAGGAAAACTTGCAGTTCAAGTCAGACTTGAGGTGGAAATGGTGACTCCTCCAGAAAACTCCCTCTGGCTGTAAGTCTGACTTTTCTTGGTAATCCACATAAAATCTTAAAAAATATAATGACATACCCAGTTCTTCACCTAAGGCCTTTTGATGAGTTGAGAATTCTCTGCTGTAGTATGCTTTATGTGCCAGTTAAAAAGAGAGTCTCCTTGAAGTTAGTACTCTTTCTGTGGCAAGCGACTGAAGACTCCCACACTGACTTAACCCAAAAGGGAATATAATGCCTTATAGAAATAAAAAGTTTATGCGTGGGGAAGGCTTCAGGTGCAGTACAATGAAGGAGCTCAACTGGCAAAATCCAACACCAGTTGCGCCTAGTTTTTACCCACTCTACACCTGAATTCCTGAAGACAAACATGAGTGGAGAAAAACACAGGACCTTGGTGACTGATCTCTCTTAAGAATGATAACTGCTAGCTTCCAGGGGGTCTTAATGGTGCTTGCAGATCTGACAGTGTTCCCCTACTCCACTTGACCTCCCACACACCTGTCCAACTATTTCAGTGTTTCCTTTCTCCCCGTTCATCCACTACCTCTTCCCCACTTCAATCTCAGCTGATGATGTTGCTTTCCATTTCCCTGAGAAAATAGAAGCCATCAGAAGAGAACATCCATGTATTCAATGTTTATCAGACCAGTGCCTCACACACTCTTGCTTCCTTTTAGATGACCTAACACTAGCCCCTCCATCTGTACACTAGTTTCCATCCCTTCTTGCGTTCCTGAGGGCATTGCTTCAGAATTTGTCTAATCTCTCCTCCATCACTCTCTTTTTTCCCATCTCTGCTAGATCATTCCCAACCAACATACAAACATGTAATTTTCTCCTGTCTTAAAAAAACCACAACTTCTTGAACACACATTCCCTTCAGGCATCACCTCATTCCTTCATCTTTTTTTGTTATTGTTATTTTGTTTTTCACTGCAAAACTTTTCTAAAGTGTTGTCCTGTAGAGTCTGTCTCCACTTCCTCTTCTACCAGTCTAACAAAACTTTTCTTCTCAAGGTCTCCAGTGACTTTTATGGTTATTTCTCAAGCCTTAACTTACTCAACTTATTAGCAATGTTTGACCTGGATGACACACCCTTCTTCTTAAAATCCAATCTACATTTCTCTTTGGGACATCTCACTGGCCATTCCTCTTCAGTCTCATTTACAGTTTCAGATCATCTCTGATGCCAAATGTTGAATTTTCCCAGTCTCAGTTCTCGTTTCTCTTCTCTTCTTTTGCTACCTGGATGATATTCACCGATCTCTTGATTTTAAATATTATCTATGTATTGATAGCTTTCAAATTGTTTATTTCTGTCCCAGAACTCTTCCCTAAGCTTCAGACTCCTACATACTTTACTTAGATGTCAAATAGACATCTTTGAATTAACACAATAACCAACTTTTTCATCTCTCTCAGCCTATCTATCTTATCATATCTCTCCAGAAATCTTCCGCATCTTGATATCTAGCAAATGCATCATTCCAGTTGCACAGGCCAAAAAAAGAGTCACTTGCATCATCCTTTTTTTTTTTGTTTTCCCCACTGACAGCTCACCTCCAGGCTATCTACAAATCCTGTTGACTATAACCTCAAAATATAGTCAGAATCTAGAACTCCCGCTGCCACTGCACCACCCTGGCCTGTTGCAGTAGCCTCCTAGCTGACCTCTATTTTCACCCTTGTTCTTCTACATTCTATGCTTAACTCAGAAACCAGTCATCCTGATGAATCTAAGACATGCTAGGTTACTTCTCTGCTCAAACCTCTTTAATGCTTGTCTCACTCTATCATAGTGGAAGCCAGAACTCTTAAAATAGTCAACAAAGCCTCAGAGATCTGGCCTCTGTGAGCTCCTTGCCTGCTCTTCTCCCTCTTGCTTGTGCTGCTCCAGCCACGCAGACCACCTTTGTTGTTCCTTGAACATTGCAAGCACATTCCTGCCTTAAGCTTTGCTGTTCCCTCTGCCTCAAGTGTTCTTACCCCTGAATACTCCCTTCTCACTAAACTAAGTAGTCCTTCCTACTCTCCCACAACACTCTTCAAACTCCCTTTCTTCCCTTACATACTTTGTTAACACATCATCATTCTTTCTTTCTTTTTAAAGATTGACACCTGAGCTAACATCTGTTACTAATCTTCTTTTTTTTTCCTTCTTTTTTTCCTCCCCAAAGTCCCCCAGCACGTAGTTGTATATTCTGTTTGTAGGTCCTTCTGGTTGTGCTACGTGGGACACCGCCTTAACATGGCTTGATGAGCAGTGCCATGTCTGTGCCCAGGATCTGAACTGGTGAAACCCTGGGCCACTGAAGCCGGGAGCGCAACTTAACCACTCAGCCATGGGGCTAGCCCCCATTCGTATTGTTTTCTATCTTACTAAAGTAAAACGTCAGCTCCATATGGACAGGAATTTTGTTTACTTTGTTTTCTACTGTATCTCCAGTGCCTAGAAGAGCATTGAACGCAAAGCATGAAGGTCAAGATTTTAGACCTGGTTTAAAGATTCTTGATTTCACTATTTGCATTATTATCCTGTCAAAATTGATATAATTAGACTCTCCAATGCTATGTGGAAAGTGGAATAAAGTTTATTTTATAATTGAAAATTCAATATAATTGTAATTGGGGGGATATCAAAAGCTCAAGATTTGTCTCTCAAATACGCTTGTACTCTTGCTCAAAGAGCAATATTCTAGTAATGTAGGGAAAAACAGGAAAAAATGAACAACAGTGGGGCTGCCTCCATTCTTTGGTATGTTTGTATAATGGGGTACTAGGCAGCCTTTACAGACTACACTATCATTTTTAGTGGCTTCATATTCATCCATAACTGATTTAAGTAATCTAGTCATTGTAGTGTATATTTTATCCAGTTCGTCTCCTTTGTAAGCAATAGTAACAGACATCCCTAGGCACACTTCTTTTCTCATATGCCTAATCATTTCTATGGTATTCATTCCTAGACTTTTTCCCAAAATTGCATTCAAGCTTTTAAAAAACATATCATTAGCTTGAACTTTCTCCTATGAATTTTTTTGGGAGGTGGGATTTAACCATTCTTTACTTAGACCACCTAGTATTGCACTCTTACGAATAATACTTCAGTGAACACCGTGTCATAAATCATTGTCTCCAACTCTGCTCATTTCCACAGGCTGCATTCCTAAATGCTGGATTACTTGGTAAAAGAGAATATACATGTCTCTAGTCCTAAATAAGACTCTTTATAAATCTTACAAAATTGTCTTATAAGAAAAGAGTTTCAATTTATCTTTCCTTCAGAACTAGGTAATGGTGTCTGTTTCATTTCAACCTAACAAATGCTTGGTTTTATCTTTACAAAAAAATGAGTTTTTAAGAAGATATTAAGGTTTCAAAAATCTTTACCTAAATTGATTAGACTATATACCTACACAGTTTCTGGTATACTCAGTTCTGCTATAATGCTTGCTTTGAAAATGTGAACCTGTTCCAAGGTAATCGATATTATTAGGGAACAATTTGAGCATAGTACAAATTTTTCATTTTCTTATATGTGATTTCATCTGCAAGAAACAATAAGTGACTAGAGAAAAATGCTCCCAGCTGAGCCAAGCCATGCAGGAATACAGAAATCAAACATCTGCTAGCTACCTTAGTTTAACACGTGTGTTATGAGACACACCTATCCATATCTGATTTTCCAACTTTCTATCTGATTTCAGGTACCAATTCTTCTACCACCTCACTATGGCATGATTTTTTAGGAACACGTATGTCTCATTATGACAAAACTGATATATATGAATTCAGCATACATTAGAGGTTACGTCTACACTGGTGTTATTTGTGTTTGCTTATTAATAGCCTAGATAAGTAGCGTTCTATTTTAGAAACTTTCTGAATCACTGGAGAAGGCACTGATGGACCTGTTATTCAGTATGAGTCCCTAGCCCACTATATGCTCCTTAATTGTACATGGAGAAGGCAAACTTGAGACAACAGAAATTGAAATGGAAAATGAGGTGTTTAGATCATTTGGTGTAAGCATTATTGAAACTGAATATCTCTGTTTGAAAAATGTGCTTTAGAGTCTGGAAGATGAGTTCTTTCAAGCATTGCTTCCCATGTTGGGTACAATGAATCCCTCAGCTCCTTAGAAAGATAAAGAGTAGTCCAATGTTGATATGCATTTTCAAGGTAGCAGGGACAGGAGTATTTTACAAGCAGGCAGTCAAGCAGAATCTATATCAATCTTTCAAAACTCAGAAAAAACAGAGTTATGTTCATCAGTTTCAAGCAAGAGAGCCAACATTCTTTTTAGTTAGAGTAAATGATTTTGGGGACATCAGAAAAGATATTTTACTCAAAGAAGCATTGCCAACTCAATCAATGATGCCTAAATAGTTCCATGCTACAGTTAGAGATTAAACTTCAACTGCAGCCATCCCTCTGTTTGATTTCTTTGCACTCTGATTTAGATTCAGGTGCAAATAGCATCAAGTCCACCCAGGAAAATTTTGAGGATAAAGGAACTAACAATGAGCCGTTGAAGAGGAAAGCTGAGAAGAAATCAATTGGAAGTAAACATGATTATAGGAAGAAACGATATACATTGCCTACTTAACTGGCAGACCATGATCTGCTCTTTTAATATGGCACTATATCTGTGTGTGTGGTGCCAGAGATGAGGAGATGGTTTTCTTGTTTATAGTCGTGATAGGTATTGGCACAGCCTTGCTCTGTTAGTACTTTGCATCCCTTAAGAGATAGTCTCTTAAGAGCCTTTATCATAAGCTTTCAGTAGAAGATTATACAAAGATGATACTTAAAAGGCTGAACTTCTGAAATTTACCAACTCTGAAGGAATGAACCATGCTAGTATAGAAAATACAGTGAATAGGTATCAACAAATATAACCTCAGATAAGGTACGAAAACTACCTGGTGCTGTTTGAAAGCATGACTTTTGAAGTGAAGCAGATCTGGACCCTATCCTGATCCTCCTCTGACGACTTCACAGTATGGCTGAAATCACTTAGCCATCATGAGCCTTACTTGCCTCATCTGTACAATTAGAACCCATGAAAATATTTGAAAAGTGAAATGAGATAAAGTTATGTGAAAATATTCTATGCTGTTCCGCACTTGGAAAGGGGGAGAAATGGAGGCCGACAAAGAATAAAAAGCAACAAAGGAAAAAGCGTTATATCAGAGTTCCACCGTTGGCAACATACTACTCTCCAGAGATGGCCAGGTCATGCCATCTCAAAGCAAAAACCAACAAATAAATTTGAGATTATTATCAACATTTAGCGTCATTATGTTTTGATTCATGTGTGTATTCATTTACCTGTCAACGAATATTTGAGTGACTATTTCTAAGGCACCAGGCTCAGTTCCACAGATGAAACAAAATTGCAGACCAGTCCCTGTTCTTCATGTTCTCATTTGTAAAGTTAAGAAATTGCACAGGTAATCAGTTGGTTCTCTTTCATTTTTCATATTTTGGGATTCTGATTATTTTTTTGTTAGCGGTGGAGTCAATTCTGACTCCTAACGACCTTGTGTGCATCAGAGTGGAACCCTGCCCCATCTTTTTGCAGCATCCTCTCACTTTCCAGTGCTGTATCAGACAATGCTCCGCAGTTATTCATAGGATTTTCATGGTCAATTTTTTCAGAAGTGGGTGGCCAGGTCCTTCTTCCTAGTCTGTCTTAGTCTGAAAACTCCATTGAAACCTGTCCACCATGGGTGACCCGGCTTTTGTTTGAAACAGCAGTGGCATAGCTTTCAGCATCACAGCAATATGAAGCCACCACAGTATGACAATGGACAGACAGATGGTGTGTCTCCCTGACCAGGAAGTGAACCCCGGCCACAGTGGTGAGAGCACCAAATCTTAATCACTAGACCACCAGGGCTGACTTCTGATTATTATTGATATTAATAATATGTATATTAATTCCTATTATATTAGCTTGGGCCACTGTAACAAAATACCATAGATTTGGTACCTTAAACAATAGACATTTATTTCTCACAGCTTCAGAGGCTGAGAAGTCCAAGATCAAGGACCAGCAGATTTGGTTCTTGGTAAGGGACTCTTCCTGGCTTAAAGATGGCCACCATCGTTCCATGGGCTCATATGACCTCTTCTTTGTGCATGTGTGCAGAGAGAGTGGGAGGTCTCTCTCTCTGTTCCTCTTCTTATAAGGGGCACTATCCCATCATGAGTGTCCCACTCTCATAACCTCATTTAATTAGCTCTCAAATGCATCACCTCCAAATACCATCACATTGGGGTTGGGCTTCATTCCACATATGAATTTGAGGGGACACAAACATTCAGACCTAAAACCTATATACTTTCATTAGGGCAGAAGTTTTATAGGATTTTCTTATCCTTAAAATTACTGCCATTAGATAGTTATTAGGATGCTCACTTTACAGATAGAAGTTGAGGTTCAGAGAGGTGAATTAATTGACCCAAAGTTCCATAGCTGCTAAGCAGCAGGGGCAGAATTCCGACCTAGGGTTTTCTGTGTGATTACTCAGTCTGGCCTCTTTCAACCATGTTATACTGCGCCTTTTAATACCATTAATGTTAGATTCGCAAGGCATCATTCAGATGAGATGTTGACAGATGTTAGTCAATTGGTGAAGGCAGGACTGTTCTTTGGATCAGTAGAAGCACATTTTTTAAACATTCAAACAAGTAAAGGAAGAACACTTTGTATTAGAAAAGATGACATTTCTGGGGATACAATTGTTTGTCACCCAATCTGCTGTCACTTCAGGGAAAAAATATCTTGGAGAAATGTTGAGGTCACTAAAAGACAGAGCTTTTTAACTGATCCATTCCATCTTGCATGCATCCAAATAGTCTCAGAAGCTTCTGGATAGATTTATTACAGAATGTCTGTGTCTCTAGCTTCCAACAATGTCGGACTTTTTTCCTTCGGAGCCCATTGATCAAACTCTGCGTTTACACTTTTACTGATATACCATATGTTAATATCCAAGTCTCTGAACAATGACGAGACTATACAATTTTCAGGAGTTAACTTAGGATTTTTGTCCCCGCGCAAGTATTTCCTAGTCATTAATTTTCCACACAAATAGGAATATTGATACAAATTCTACCATTTTTCATGGTCTCAAAAACGGGAATTACAGAGCTCCATCTTTGAATTTCCTGTGTTGCTCAACTTTGATTCTCCATTAGGAAGACTGACCAGAAGAAAGTTCATACTGTGCTTTTTAGCCAATTATATTCTTAGAAGGATTGGAGAAGATAATTATATTTGTGATTTCTGTTTGTTGAAGGTGGGCTAGGGTCCGAAACTATTTATGCCAAGGTCCACATTGTGGTAGAGATTAAAAAGAGGCTTCTCAACTCAACTTGTGCCTGAGTCAGGATGCAGGCCCCACCCCTGCCCTGTCCCCTTAGGTCTCACCTCCACATCTCCCTATCTCAGCCATGAGTTATCAGTCATTCTGTCTTATTTTGTGACACCTAGAGAATTTCACACCGTAATCACTAGGGACATTAAAATATCAAATCCTGTGAATCCTTTTTGTTTCTCCTCTATGTCCCAATGCACCTACTGCTCCTCTATTATAGCAACGACACATCATGTGGATTGTAAAAATATCCTCCTCCTCTTCCCCATTGGACTGTCCCTTCCTTTCGGGCATATGTCTCATCCTTGCATCCTCAGTGATTAACACAATGCCTAACATGTAGGTGCTTAGTGAGCATATGCTAAATTAAGTTAAATCTATTGCCATAGTAATGGCAATAGCAATAGAGACAGCAAAAAAATAGCAGCTGTTACAGAGACGGAATGGCAAAGCTTCACAATGGTTAAATGCAGGGTGTGAAAGAAAAAGTCAAGTGTGAAAAATATAGATAACAAGCCGGACGACAGAGATAAAACATAGCAGTAGGTTTAATGAGATAATAATAATAGCAACAGTTTATTGAACAATTACTAGACACTGTGCTAAGTGTTTTATATGTATTATCTTACTGAATCTTGATACAATAAGCTACTTTATCAATGAGAAGCTTAATCAAAGTGCTAAGTAACTGGTAAGGCCAGAATTTGAATTAAGCCCTGGTTCTCTGTCTTCCATGAAACAAGAGTTTCTCAAAGTGTGATCCAGGATTCCCCAAATCAAAAATCACATAGAGGTGGTGGTTTAAAATGCATATTCCTAGGTCCCACCACAACCCTGCCACTGTGGAGCCAAGGATTCTGTATGTTTAAAAGCACACCAAGCAACTCTTACGCCCGTTAAAGATTTATAAATATTGTATTTCATTCAATTTCCTAAACCTTTATGAAGCTGCTATCATGTTGTAGAATTTGGTCCGAGCTCTGCAGATGTAGAAATAAACAGCCTAATTCCTTCCCTCCAGGAACTGGTAGACTAACGGGAGGAAAACGAAAAAAGGAAGAAATGGATCGTGAAAACACATTGTAATAAATGCTGGAGTGGCTATGGTAGCAGCAGCTGGTAGTGCTGGCCAGTGGTAGATGTGAAGTGACAAACAGAAACACAGAGCTGGAAACAGCTGCCAGTTAGTTGTAAATGTGGAATTTATGAAGTGTTTGGATTAAATATGGTGGTTATCCATTTAGCAATGAGAATTGGATCGTTCAAGAGGTGAGAATGCCAGGGAAGAGATTAAAAAACAAGAAGACCAAGAACAAATCTTTGGAGATGACTTCTCATCTGACATTTTCTTCTTCAAAACAGAGTTTCTTGAATAATCAAACCAATTATTAGCAGAATCAATGAAACTGCTCTTTTGAATGGCCTAGAAACTTCAGATCACTTTATGAGTTTTTTTGTCAAAGGAGAATTTTGAAAGTGATTTCCTAGCTTCTTAATTTTCCAGCTGACTTCTCTTAAGAATATGTTATACCACTGAATAGCAAAGTTGCATTTTAGATGGTTTATTTCCAAAATGTATGCCTAATAGTTTCATTATTCTAATTTAACTCTAAATTAGACACTTTTGTATGACCAAATTCTAGTAAACAGTTATGAGAGTAAATAATAATCTATTTCTGCTATTCCCCCACGCCACTCCCATCTACTCACTATTCCATGATGTCATTTAACCCCTCCATCACAGTGCTGCTACCATGTCTGTGATTGCCCAACTGGAGGTAGGACAAATTGAACTATCTACAGGTCCTGAAAATTCCCTAAACAGAATAGATAATGGCACTGACATCTTCAAACATGTTTCATAAAGATCTCCATATTACTGTTCTTACCTATTCGTATCAGGATATATTGAAGTATTAATAAGGAGAAATTGCATTTGAGAACAAGAACAACAATACAGACATAACAATAAGTAAGATTGCCGAGAGGCATCTTAACATGACAGAGGAGAATTTTGGAGTTGACACAATTTTGCTTTCTGTGTTTGCTGGTTGTATCAGGCAAAAGCAAGATAGTCTCTATCTTAGTTTCAAAAAAAGGAGAAAGGACATTTCCCCTGTCCAGGTATCATGAAGTGATTGTGTATGTGATTAAAATACTTTGATAGCTTCCTTGATATGTATTTTTAAATGTAGTTTGGTAAAAAGGAAAGACCATTGGTTAGAATTCAGGAAGCTTAAGTTCTGACATTGCTTTTGATATTTACGAGCTCTCTGATCCCATAGAAATGTCATATATCCTTAATTTCACCTGTGAAATATAAGGGATGGACTGGTTCTCTAAGAGCCTTTGTAACTTTCATTGATCAATCAACCAAATCAGCACTTATTCAGTACTCATTATGTTTTAGGATGTAAACTAATTAGGCATACTCCTATCCTTAGCAATTAGGATCTTCTGTCCACAGCCTACATCTACTCTGCCTGAAGTTCAGGTTTATCAGAAGCAAAAACAAACAAACAAAAAACAGCTCCTTTTATTACATAACTTGTAACTGGGTGAATTTATTTTTCTTTTGTAATGCAGAAATTTGGTATCAGCTTTTAACAAATATGCATAGAAAAGCAAAAGGAATGTTCAGATTTTGGGTCAGGGTTTTGTTATAGACATGTCAATGGATATAAAAGCATTTGAGGGCACATATATGGCTATAGAATATCGATGTTTGTAGCTGTACATATGAATGCATGGTTAGTCGCAAAGTAAAGGCTTGTGTTGATTTATATGACTGCTTATGTTTGGCATGTGAACAGGAATTAAATGTATATGCAAGAACAAACATGAGGTAAATATGTATAAGTATGAAAATATACCAAGGGCTTTTTAGAAGCTTCTGAGAAGCACATTTGTTTTTTAATCAGAATCAGCAGATGAATTATAAGCTTTTTAACCAGTTTGCTTTAATTGATGAGTCACATGGTAAGTAAAATATGCAAACACTTCTCGGAATGAGAAAGGAAGGAAAAATTCTGTAAAATTTGAAGAACTACATGAAATAGTTCCTCGAGCTTTTTTTTCCAACCATTTCCCAATGAGCTTTTGTGTGGAAGAAGATTTCACTACGAAATGCATGAGCAAAAATACTTAGCCTCACATTTTGGCTCTTGTGTTTGGTGACTATGGCGGGGGTGGAGGGATAAAGAAGTGTTTCCCTGAGGTTTGAAGAGTGTTAGTCACAGGAGAGGATGTTAAGGGTTACAAATTGTTCTGTGCCAGCACTGACTGTCAGATTCCAAGTGATAAAGGTAGCCATATATTCCCTAACACACACACACGCATGCACACACATGCTCATACATGCACACACATGCACACACATATACATACATTTGTTTAGGATATCCAGGGTCTTCTAAAATGTAAGACTCAGGTCAGGGGTTTAAGATTGGAATTCTTAGCAGACAACAAAATTTCTTATATCTTTTTTGATATAAACTGTTGTTAAATATGTAGTAGATTTTGCTATGTTTTTAATCTAATGCATATCTTTATCATTTGCCCTTAATACATTTTAAAATTTGATGCCAGCTCTTCCCAACTAAAATGAACTTTATGATCTGAATTTTTAAGTACAACTTACCACTATGAATTACAAGCAATTTTTGTGAACATTCTTTCTTGGTTTTTAAATATCAAGCAAAATGCTCAGAAAGACCGCTTTCATTGACTATGCAAGAAGCCATTCAAGTTTATAAACGGATAGTTTATGTGGTGAGATTTTATAAATCTTAAAACACAAATACACACACACACTTTTTCCATGGTTTCTGAAATCCACACTTGTAAAGCAGTAAAATTACCGTGGACTTTGGTCTTATCTATAGGGAGATAGATAAGATTTCTTGAAGCCATAATGCGGAAGTGAAAAAGGCAAATAAAGTCTCAAAATTGGAATAACACAATACTGGAAATAATCTTTCAGCAAGTGATCTTAAAAGTAAGTCATTTGTAAGCGTTACTGTAAAAGGAATACTGTCATTTTGCAACAAGGCGTTGAACTAATTACCCTTGACCTACCTTTGTGTCACATTCTGTGATTTTTATGGGATGCTTATGTTGGTATTTATTGTTTTAAGCAATGCATTAATGCTAGCCAAATATTATTTTAGTGGCAGAATAAAAAGCAAACTGACAATTTTATTTTCCCTGTTCTTTCTTTTCTAAATCAACTCTATGTAAACTGTTCATGCTGAACAACATTGGACTAACTGTACTCACAAGTTAGACTAACAGAATTTTAAATCTGGAAAAACGTTTGGGGTAATTTACTATCTTTGTTTTAGCGGCAGAAAATGTTCTCATATAGTTTTAAGTTAATAAGGAAGCTCAGTATATACAATTGATAGACGTGGTACTCTTTTGCTTGAAGGTATTAAAGTGTTGGAGAGTAACATCACCATCCCTGCCCCAGTAACACTGAAGAGTTTCCAAAGAATTTGAAAACATGGATTCCAATTCAATCCTCTAAATTTTCGAAGTAAGAAACTGAAGTCAAGAAGTGTTCAGTTAGTTGCTGGGTGTCCCTAATCTACCCTCCAATAGAGCCAGAACTGGGAGTCAGAACTCCTGACTCTCCTCATTCAGTAGTTTTCCCAGGTCATGCTGCGTATAGTCTCCCTTCGCTATATTTGAGGAAGAAAACCTCGTGCTGCTGTTTCCTCCACCATCATTTCCCTTAAGGATTTATGTGCTCATGTCACCAGAAGCAAGAGTTTCTCTGAAGTTCTCCCAAGCCCCAGTGGAGACATGTGATGAAAAAGAAAAGGAAGGTAGAAGTGTTTACCTGCTACTTATATCATAAGCACTATTTATATAAGCTAAGAGAGTTTCCAGTGGGTTCTTCTGCTGGTTAAAGCTATAGTGGTGAGCCCTCCCAGAAGGTAGATTTTTAGTTAATATCTTCTTAATCATTGGAAATTTTAAAAATACACAGAAGGAAAGGAGATATATCCATGCTTCCACAGCCACTGTAACATCTTAAGAGAATTTGCTTCCAGAGTCTTAAAAAAAGCAATGTTTTAGAAAAATCACTCAATTTTGTGAAAATACCCCATGTGAATTAAAAATCTTCCCAAATTTCAGTATTCTATACATCCTTGTATGTACATAAATAGTTGGATATTTAGGTAGATATACGTTTATAACAATGTGATTGGGCCATAGGTACTGTTTTTAGTCTTTTTAGGTTCATGTGTTATTTGAGGGCATAAGTGATTACATTCCTGCTATGAAGGATGAGAAGATTAGCAAGAATGAAAGATTAGCAGTCTCATTCATCCTCTCATTTCCTCCCTTCTGATTTGGGTAGTTATAACATTAATTTTATCCTGTTTTGGTTTATAACAATTCAATTCTCTTCAGTAACCATTATTTCGCTGTGTTTACTTTTATTTCTGTATAGCATTCTATTCATTACTCATCACCAGTCTTTTATCACAATGCCTAACTTTTTATTTTGAGGTACCCTTAATTGCCCGGATTTTGTTGTCGGGCTTACTTTAGAAAGTGCCGTTTTCTGAGCACTTTCATAATTGAGAATGTGGCTGTGTATAAATGATCATGTATGATATTCCTGGGTAATATTGTTGCATTGTTTTCTAACATTGGATATGTCTGTACAGGAATCCAATCCCTGTCACCCTTTGTGGATGTGTTTTGATTTTGATTTTTCTGTCTGGATATTCAAATAATTCTTTATCCCCCGGATTCAATAGCTCAAATAAGATATTTCTCACTATTGAGATTTATGTATTCAATTTCCTAGGAACATGGTATAGTCTTTCAATCTGAAAATTCAGATTTGTTTTTCAGGGAAAACTTCCTATTATGTTATCTTTGACTATATCCTCTGTTCCATTTGAGGGCTTGCTGCATCAGGAATGTCTGTTATCTTCATATTGGATCATCTTTGCTCGTCCTCTTTCTTTCTTTACAAGCTTTGCTCTAATTGCTTTAGTCCCTTTGCCTTTTTCATCTACTTTGACTGTGATTATCTCAAGTCTCCTATATGTTGGCAATTTGATCTTTAGTGGTGTCTATTGTGTGACTTGTGTTTTCTAATTTATGTATTGGCTCTCTAATGAGGTTGTTTTGGTCCTTGATTTGTTTCCTTAGGTCTACTACCTCCCTTTTTGTTTCATTCTGCTGTTTTATCAGCTAGTCTTTGACCTCTATTTTTGTTGAATTCATTTTCATATTAAGTGAATTCATTATGCAGAGCAAGTTGAGGAATTTCCTTCTGGTCCTACCCTTATATTTTCTCCTGAGTTGAGTGCTTTGTTTTCCTCTCTCCTCTCCCTTCACTCTCTCTCTCTTACATATACATTATTGTTGGCTGTAGTATATTTTTGTATTTCCCATATATGTCTTTTATCTTGCTCATGTGTGGGTGGCTCTGTCCAGACATTCTATTTGTTCTAATATAGTAGAGGTTACTTCTAGATTTATCTACCACCCTGCCTGAGACCCCTTGGGCTCCAGTTTGGGGGCTGGATAGTTCAGGTTTTATGTATTCTTCAATAACCAGCAGGAATGGTTGAGGAGTGAGTTCAGTTGAAGCAGCATTCAACCTCTATGAGAACACCCTGCTTTGTTGTCTGGTGCTGTCTCCTCTTCCCTTCCAGAGCAGAGGAGATTGTCCTCAGCTTTCCAATCAATTCTTCAGTTCATTGGTAGCCCAAGAGCCTTTTCCTTAGTCAGTCCCATCTCCTGTGTGCTTCCTCAACAGCCACTACAGCTTCTCCTCAATCAAGAAGGAAAAAGCTAGTCATAGATTTTGTACTGATTCAAGTTTGAAGGTATTAGTGAGAATTCGTGGGCTCGCCCCCCCCCCCCCCCGAGCTCCAGGGCAGATTTTGGGTTTTAAGGACAGTTAAAGAACTAAATCCTAATCTACCTTTCTGCTCTACTCTAGAAATGTCTGTTTTGATTTTTTTTTTTTTGGCAATTGACTGTGTTTCCTTTTTTGTTTGTTTAGTTGGTTACTGTGGTTTATTTTTACATATGTTTGTGCATACTGGGACTTACTTTTTATTTCATTAAGAATTAGAGGAGGGAAATTAGTTTTGTGTTAGAATCCACCATCTTCTCAGTTAAATGTTTGTGTTGAAAGGTTCCTTCATAGAATACCTACTAAAAAGAAACTCAAAAAACAAATTTTCTACTGTACTTTACTGTCAGTCTTCCATGTGCATTTAAAAAATACACAGAAACAGCTCTCGTGCATGACAGATGCATTTTTTCTAGACTTTTAGAATATCCACATCTTTTACTCTCAAATACCAAGAGGGCATTCTAGAAAATATTTGACTCAGGAAAAATAATAACTCTCAAATTTCTGTCAATGTGCAATGTTAGAAACTGGATAACTTTTATATAATTGTTATTTCTGTCATCATGCACTGCACATGAGTTAATATTTATATCTTGTTTTCCTTAACATGTTTTCATTTCCTTCCCAGCTCAAACTGAAAATTGGACAAAGAAAGATGTTCATAAATTGTATACGTACAGATGTATACTTTTGTGTATCCATATGTGTACATGAAATTTTAAATATAGGTATTCTATATGATTATGTAGTTTACATAAAAGCATACAAGAACATAAATACATGTGGAAATATATAGAAATGCATAAATTAAAAATACATGTGTATTTATAGCTAAATATACATTTACACACACACACGCACATATGTATATATACACACACACAAAAATTTAGTTGTTGGAGAGTTGCTAGTATCTACAGAAGGCCATTGATAGCACAGAAATCAAGTTTCCAGCCCCTTCAATAACAAAGGCCTGGCAATAACATCAGTAAGCATATAGAATTAGGACCTTGAGATAATCCTCCTATCATTTTTATCACTGGTTTGAGCCTTACATCATTCTCCCAATTTGATTGTAGGGTCCACAATTAAAGAGAAAATGGAAGGTTCAGTCTGGATTTAGAGAGAAGTAACCCAAACTACGGAAAGGCTAGAACTGAGGAAGGGTAATGGAATTATTTGTCTGGATAAAGAAAATTGTGAGGAGAGATCTAAAATCGTTTCCGAGTACATATAAAAGACTCTAAAGTAAAGGTTGAAGATCAAATACTTTTCATCCCCACAGCACATAGACCAGAATTTTTAGATAAGAGGAAGAATTTTTCAGCATATCATACTCACAATAAGAAATACTAGTGGGGTATAGAAAATAAAATCAAAAAGTCTACGTTTTCATTTCTCTAAGATGATTAAAATATTACCTTTGCCAACTATGGCAGAATAGCTTATAGTTTGATGCTTCTAAAATTCTATTGCTGTAATTGGTGCTAATTTTGCAAGAAAAGTATGCCCTTATGTCTTGAATGTTGTTTCGCACCTAGCTTTTCCATAGCTATTACTTAATTGTAGCCAGAAAATGCCTGAATACCAAGAGATTGGCCAGATAAAGAGAAAAACCATACCCATGCCTGTTTATCTAATAAATACTTATTAGCGCCTATCCCCTAATTGGCCTCGAGGATGCAAAGATAGATAAGACAGCCATTGTCCTTAAGAAGTTAAGAGCTTAGTAGATTCACATCCAGATTGATGTCACAATGAGATGAACTGCTGTTGAGTCACGTGCTTGTCTGTCATCTAGTTTTCAGTAATGAATATTTACTTCTACTTGAGAAAAAAACATGTAATTAAATATCCCAAGTCTTATAAATATGTCACGAAAAAAGGTAGTACATGTTCTGGCAGTTGTTAAGAGCACCTAAACACGTCTCTCTCGCTCTGGACATGATCACTATCAGACTAGATGGAACACCTGTTTGAATAGAAAGTGCAAAGAATAAAATCAACGGCATAAAAACCATTTATCCAGAACAATGGGTACCCCAGTCAATAGTAGTAGAATAAAACTCAAATGTGCTTTCATTTCCAATGTAGAATACATTCTAGGTGTTTCATGATAGAATTAAATTTAACCCAACCTAAATTTTTTAGGAAAGTATAGACAGGTATGTGTGAGAGACAACTTGAACAGAGAATGAAATGCAAATCTCAACAACCAGTACTCCGGGGGAGGACAGATGTGTAGGTAGGAAAGAGCAATCTAGAGAGAAATATTCAGCAGATTTCAAGTTACTTGTCACTAAGAAAAGGCCTGGAGAGAAGTGTTGGGTTGGGTAGAGATATATCACACAGCACCTTGTCTAAAAAAAGGAAGAGGGATGTGTGTTTAAGAACAAGTTAGCTGAAAGAAAGAAAGTTACTTTGGCAACAAATTGGTGCGGAAAAATTGAACCTATGGCGTGAGAGAGCTATTTCTAATCTATAAATTGAGCAGCCCATTAGAAACATTATTCCATAAAACTAGGATTTTGTTGAGATATATTTAACATGGAAGCCTGAATTTATAAAGATTATTTTCCCCCATATGTCATATCTAAACTTCATTCAAATCCAAATAGGTTCCTTTATAGTAATCTGAATATGATTACAAATGAAACTATGATTCCTTACAGTGAAATTATATGTCGATACAATTGTATACTGCACTTGAAAGAACCCATTTATTTTGGGTATAGACGTAGTCTGATTTGGCAGCAAGGATATTTTAGACTTTTGGTGTGGTCAATCTCTTCAAAGATTTGCATTCAAGAGAAGAATAATGGGCTATGTCTACTGTTTTGACAACTAACTCCAAAGGGCCTGGAGAGGTAGAGAGAGGAGTATTGCTCCAAGGAAACTAGCTGGCTTTTCACTGTCCTCAGGGTAGAAATGTAGCCACTCAAGGATCTTGGTTATTTTTATTTTCCTCCTAACAAAATCTCACCAATCTCTCTTTTTCCTCAATTCTTGTTTATCATTCACCAGAATGATTTGAGCTGCCTAGTGTTCATTTAAATCACCTACATGGCTTTAAAAATACATTCTTTGCAATTTCAAGGAGTTGTGGCAAATCTTTAGGATGTATAGAATCTTCTCAAAGTCAAGGTAATAAGGAAGTACTAATTGTGTGTATTAGAGCAGTATTTTAAAACTGACCCACATTTATTATGTACCCTAAAATTGGAAATGTATAGCTAAGTAACTTATCCAAAACTAAAAAAAGACTGGAAGCCAAGTCTGAAGAAGATAAGAGAGTAATAGGGGATGTCACTATAAATACTTGTGAGGCATCTATTATATGAAGTAAAACCCATAACACTATTTAGCTTGTTGGTGATGACTTTATTTGGGGCTGAAATGACAGAATAAATTTTACTCTAGAAAATTTAAATGATTAGTCATAGCATAAAAACTTCTTAAAAGAAAAACAAATACACTTAGAGAAAACTTTTACCCCAACTTAAGTTTTACTGGTACAACTCTAAAGATTGCAGTATAGAGGAATCTCTCATCTATTAGTCATTTCTAAGTACAATAAGCACTTTCAAAAACAAAGTTATATTTTTTCCATATTTCTCTTGCTTATTAATCATTGTTCCTTCTTCCTTTAGTCCCCAAATAAAAATAATTCTCTCTATGTATACTGTAAATACTTGAAAATATCCTGAGAAATCAAGATCCAATGGAAATGTGGGTAATTTATTTCTGTTCATGAATTTTATTCTATCTAAAGAAGGAAAGTATAACAAAATCAATATCTTGCCTGAAATTGTTGTTGCATTGTACGTGTATGTTAAGCAGTTATCTGAAATGGACTAATACTACATAAATGGAACAATTTGATAAACTGGAAAATTCATGATACTTCATTTTGGTTAATTGTTAAGAAATTACTACCCACCAAATAGTTTATAGCAGTGAAATTACTCCTTCCACGAGAGTGGAAGGGAGAGGGAACTATGTAACATTCAAAGGAAAATAAAAGAAAAAGCATATGCTTCAGGTCCCATCTTTAAGAATCATAGTCTTGTTAGTAAATAATGATATATGTGAAAGATATCTTACAATAGTAAGTGGTATAAAAATTGGGCACAGAAAGAGGCAGGCCTGGTAGCTTAGTGGTTAAGTTTGCATGCTCTGCTTTGGCAGCCTGGAGTTCGCAGCTCTGGATCCCAGGCACAGACCTATGACCACTCATCAAGCCATGCTGTGACGGTGTCCCACATACAAAATAGAGGAAGATTGCCACAGGTGTTAGCTCAGTGACAATCTTCCTCAACCACAAAGAGGACGGTTGGCAACAGATGTTAGCTCAGGGCTGATCTTCCTCACAAAATAATAATAATAATAATTATAACTGGGCACAGAAAGAGAGAACTGCAAGAAGCAGGAAATCATAGTCAGCTTCATGAAAGACAAAATTTCACGAAAAAAAGGGTATTTGAGTTTCCTCCTAGAGAATAAATAGAAATTGTATCATCTGAGGAGTGTAATTCCAGGCAGGCATCCATGATCAGAAAAATGCTGAAGAAACATATCCACAGCCATTGATAAGTCATATTCATTCTTTAGTCTCAGTTTCAATTTGTGATGAGAATATAAGACTCCAGAGCTGTGAAAGGTATAATGTGACTATACCTAAATCCTAAGTTCAAGGAAGTGATCCTAAAATGGGATTCATAGATCCTAAGGTGTTCATCACAGCAAAAGACCAAGAGATCAAATAAGATGCTAAAAATTGGATAAACTTCATTTGTCCACTCCCTCCCAGAATAGTGTAATCATCAGGAATGTATTAAACAACGTATACGATTCATGTTAGCATGATACAGCCTCTTCCCCTAAGGAGTTACAAACTAATGCTAAAGTAACCATGTCAGGTGCCATAAAATCGATAAGAATACATACCACAGAGTTTCTGAAAGGAGAGAAAATCTCACAAGAAAAGAATCAAGATGCTCTTTTTTGGAGAGGTGGATTCATGAAGGACAGGGAGGCTATCTATGCTCTAAGACGAAATGGAAAGCAGTTCAGGATGAGAAAATAGAATGAAACAAGACTTGGGATTCAAAAGGGGCTAGGCACAATTGTTCAGTTGAGCCATAAGATGTATGTACAAGGTGTACGGATGATAAGTTCAGGAAATAGGTAGCAGTTTGGTTATGCATTATTTAAAAGCAAGATTGAAAAGCTTTCACCTAATTTCTAATCCAACCCAGGCCTTTATATGTAGAACTTTTCAAGACCCTCTCCCAAGTCCTGTAAGTATTTTCATTCCTTTTGCTCAAACAGAGGAGAGCTTTGTAAGAATATTTCTGAAATGTATCCCATATAACAAATACTCAGTCTTTACTCCAATGAGCCATGCTACATCATTTTTTGCTATTCTTTTTCATCATTCATTGACATTTTATTTTCCAGGACAATAAAATAATATTATTTTGTAGATACATAGTTTCCATGATTTTGTCCAAACTCCTCCTCCTCATCTTATACCAGTGCTGCCATAGCAAAGGGAGAAAATGTGCATTTTATTGCTTGAGTTCTTATTAGCATCAACAGTGAATCTTTGTTGATCACGTGCTGAGGAAGATATGCTGTAGGAGACCTTGAGATATGAAGAGAAACCATTAGCGCTTGGCCTTACTACGTAGACTACTGGTGACTGGCAACACTGCCCAAGTTAGGCAGTATATTTTCAGAAAACATGGGATTTAGACTCGTTTCTGATGCATGATATTGCTGTTTGATGCTTCACCTAGCCCATTTATGTAAGAGAGGCTATTTTTTCTTCCTTGTTTACTGCCTGGTGTATTGTGAAATTTGGAGAACCTGATACATAAATGAAAATACTAAGCCAGCCAGGGAAGACAGAGTATCTAGTGTAATGCTGAGAGCTTAAGGCATATGAGAAAATGACAGAATATGGATCAGGTAGCACGTGTACATTTGGAAGCATAAAAAAATTGTTGAGGCATCCTTGCTGCTTAGTTTTACAATTATAATTACATGTTTAAATCAAATTATTATTCCCTTAACTAAGCAGAAGTCACTATATGTTATTAATAAAACAGAAGGTTTTGAGGATTCGCTGTGTGATCAGCTTTGATTTATTTGGTTCCACTAAGATAATAAACAGGAAGATGATTTTTACCCCTCAAGTTGAGGAAACAAAATGAAGCTACATGAAACTATTGGAAAATTTACATTCAATTGTTTGTTTTTAAGAAATTTTACTACGTGAAGCACACTATTTCAGACATTGAGAATACAAAATAATGAGTCAAATTGGAGAATCAGGAAATAATAATAAAAAGCAATAAGAGGCTATGCACACACCCATTGGTACAGACACACTTTCATATACATTTACATATTTATATATGTGTGTTTCTATATACTTATATGCGATAATTATGTTTGCTATGGATGATACACTGATATGTTTTTCTATTTATTGCTTTTCTTTAGCATACAATTGTGTACTGTCGTTTACAAACAGTTACTGTCACTCATTATCCTTGATTCTTCTCTCTGGGTCATAGATGGGACACTAAGCAAAGCACTTGCAGTAAGTGGAAGGGCTGGAAGTTAAACTCAGGCAACCTGGCTCCATCTTTTGAACTCTTGAAATTTCTCTTTTCTTTGCTCTGCTTCAGTATAGATTTGGTACTCTCTTCTCTTCCTTTTCTCTTCTATACTTCTAATCCTTTTTATTCCTATTCTACTCTTTTCCCTCTCTCTCTCAATCTGTCTCTCCTTCTCTCTCTCTCTCTCTATGTGCGTGTGTATGTGTGTATATATATATGTTTATGTATATATTTGCATACATATATATTTAAAATTTGGTCTCAACACCATAAATTAATTTTCAAAATTCACTAATGAATGTCACCTCAATTTTGAAAACTCTGATGTAGGCATAAATGATTCCAAGAATTCTGATGAAAGTGAACACTAAGGATGGGCTGACTCAGGCAGTTTTTAGGAAAGAAGGACTGAAAGGGAGAGGAGGAATAGAAAACAGGGTGGTGTTGTTTTTAGTAACACTAACTGTTTATCTCCATTATCTTTGAGGTTCTGGAAACATTATTGAGTTATCTTTCCACTGGAATTTTCAAGTGGCAAACAATGCAGTTATTACAAAGTAGTTCAGAATGTAGGCAAGGGAGTCAGCCTGTGTGGCCTACAAATTGTGTGATTTGGAGAAAGTTACTTAAACACCTCATACCTCAGTCTATTCAGTTGTAAAATGGGAATAATAGAGCCAGTCTCAGAGAGTTATGGTGAATATAAAAAATATAAAGTGCCTAGACTAATAAAATGTGCATGGTCAGCTGTCAATAAATATTGGCTATTGGCTAGTAAATAAACATTTGATCAACACCCATGATAAAATTGAGAACAGAATCCAAAAGGGACAACTAATATATTTGCTCAGAGACATTCAAGAAATATTTCTGATGTTTGGTTCATTGTCAGTGAATTTGGCAAGAAAATAAAAATAGTCTCATACTAATATTATCAACAATTATAAATAAATAATTTTATCCCTATGTACAATGGTGACACATTCTCTTTAGAAAAGCTCTCAGGCACATTTATTTTCATGTCTTTAGTCTGTGAATATTAATGCCTCCTAGTCGAGTCATCTGAATAAATTTGCCCCTGTGAAAGATTAAAGAATTTAAAAGTTATTTAGTATTGGAGTCCAAATATTTAGTTAAAAGTCAGGAAAATAAGACAGGAAGGGAGGGAGAGCGAGACTGATTGTTTGATTAATTTCCAGGATCGTTCTGTAGAAAAACTAGTACTTGAATCCTGGACACTTTCCTCTGGCTCTCCCATTTTTCCAGAAAGCAGCGACCTTCAAAGATTTCAAGTTCACTCTGACATCAGGGGAAAGTTCTGCTGATGGTGGTTGGAAAGAGCAAAATATGGTGGTTACTCCAAGGAGCAAAAATTAGCACTCCTTACTCATTGAGCATAACAACGACAAAAAAATGCAATCTAACTCTAAGAATGACTATTAAAAATGCATATCCAGGGGCTGGCCCCGTGGCTGAGTGGTTAAGTTTGCGCGCTCCGCTGCAGGCGGCCCAGTGTTTCGTTAGTTTGAATCCTGGGCGCGGACATGGCACTGCTCATCAAACCACGCTGAGGCAGTGTCCCACATGCCACAACTAGAAGGACCCACAACGAAGAATACACAACTATGTACCAGAGGGCTTTGGGGAGAAAAAGGAAAAAATAAAATCTTTAAAAAAAAATGCATATCCATCGTCTATGTGAAAATGAGATCTAGGCTGCTACTCCACCTTGAATTTAACCTGGGTCTCAGGCAATATGAGTATTCAAATCTGACGTACCTATGAGATTCCCAGTGGGAGAGGATGAACATTACTTTTTAAAATTTTCTTCTCCTAGGCAGGGTTTTGAGGGACCAGGTCTGAGAGACTCATTAGCAAAGGTGTGTTATAGTTGTAATTTTCATTCAATTGCAAATTTCCATCATAGAGTAGCTAGTATTATGGTAATTAAGACATTAAATTAAATTAGTATATCAAGTACCATGCTGAGAAAATAATAATGCAGTATAGCAATACTCTACAATAGATAATTGCTAGGACAATAGCAATGTGTCCACAGTAAAGATGATAGTCATTTTTAGTGTCCTATCGCCACAGCCAGTTTCAACAGGAAATGAGTGCATCACATTAACTACATCCCAATGAAACTCTGGAATTGCAGGGACACTAAGCTTTCTTGTCTTATATTCTGGGTCGTCCCAGTCCTTTCAGCTTCCCTTTATTTACTTTATCAGCATAGGTTTCACAGCTTTATGCACTTTCCAGTATCCTTTATGTAGGTCAATTAGATACAAATACTTGGGTATTCAGAATGTTTATTATATGTAATATTTTTCCAAAAGTGTTTTTTCTTTCCTTGCCTTGTGGCAAAACACCATTAACTGCAACCGTTTAACTGCATTTTGGGGGGAAAAAAGATGTGTTCTACAGTAGTTCCTGCATAATAAACTAAGGGTTTAGGGGAGTTGTTTGAATTACAAATATTTTCTATCCCAGACCAGTGTTTCTAACTCAGTGAAGACCTTACCATGCAAGTTCACATCCCCACCCACTCACTTTTTTTTTTTTGTCTTTGCAGTTCCGCCATGGTTTTTAATTCACCCTTCCAACCTCTATGCCTATGAAAGCATGGATATTGAGTTTGAATGTGCAGTCTCTGGCAAGCCTGTGCCCACTGTGAATTGGATGAAGAATGGAGATGTGGTCATTCCTAGTGATTATTTTCAGATAGTGGTAATTATCTTTTTTCATACTAGCATTATAATCCCATTCATCGTTGACTATGTTTTCAGTTGCTTTCCTTTCCTGGGAAGAAGATTCCTTTTGGGAATTTTTGCAACGTATTAAGAAAATTATTCTAATAAGGCCAAGCATTTTCTAGACTTAGAAGTTTTGAGCTGAAAAAGAGTGATCAAATAGTCCAGCTCCCTTTTTTACTGACAAGTTTTAGGCAAACAATCAAAGAAAGAAAAATCAGAAGGCCTAAGACCATCTTTCTAAGTATCCCCATTGCTGGTTCTTGTAAGAACAATTCAGAACCTATTTCTAGACCCTATGAAGCCAGGAATCTCTTAATTCTTTGACTTTACTCATTACAATAAGTTTCAACAAGAAGTGCTACTTATGATTATGATAGTCTGACTTTGATAATACAGGCAGCTTTCCTTCCAGATAAGACCAGCTGATCATACATGAGCAGTATGAAAGGGCAGTGGTGGCAGTGACAGTGAGAATGGGGGTGGCAGTGGCAGAGAAGCCATGAAAACCCAGAGTTCACATTGCTTTGTAATTTTGAACATTAGAGAGGATTGAAGCTGGGAACAACAGTTCTTACACTCTAAGTTTTAGTGCACTCCCTGTCCGTGTCTTTGTTGGGAATACTGGGAATAACAGCATTATAGTCACTGAGTTGTTATGCTGGTACACAGTGCATGCTCAATACCTATCATTAGGGGCTGGCCCGGTGGCGCAGCAGTTAAGTGTGCACGTCCCGCTTTGGTGGCCCGGGGTTCACCAGTTCAGATCCTGGGTGCGGACATGGCACCTCTCCGCCAGCCACGCTGTGGTAGGCGTGACATATATAAAGTAGAGGAAGATGGGCACAGATGTTAGCTCAGGGACATTCTTCCTCAGCAAAAAGAGGAGAATTGGCAGAAGATGTTAGCTCAGGGCTAATAGTCCTCAAAAAAAAAAAAAAATACCTATCATTATTATTGTTGTTTTGCTGTTACCAGCAGAATGCTGTGCTCATTTGAAAATGGTCTGTGAAAACTCTCCTTTAGGTGTGGGTTAGCATCAGAGGTTTTGAATTCACATATATGAACATATGGGAAATATGAAAAGGACTTTCTAAATAGCAAAGACATTGCAGCTAAAGAAGGAGGTTTTAGGTCCTATTCTCTTATGTTTGAGATGCAGACATGACCCTGTCAAAGAAGAGTCACTAAGCCAAATCTCCTGGCAGAATGGGACTGGAGCACAGGCGTCCTTGGAGGCCAGGCACCAGCTCTCTCCATGGCCTTCCACTGGCTCTTGATGGTGGATTCCTCTTCCGTGATCAGTGGACTTTCCGAAACTTTCATAATCTCTTTGTGCATTTTATCATACTGTAAGAGTTCTTAAGGAATAAATCCACAAGGCATATCTCTATCACTTTTATCACCACTTACCATTTTTCACTTTTAGTTGCATTCGTTAATTGGTTGTGACTAGAATAAGAAAGGGAAAAAAATTAACTTTTGAATGCCACACTAATCCATTAGTTCCTTTAAGTGTAATGCTATTTCCACTACCACTGAATTAAAAATGACCTGCCATGGGACAACTTGAAATGCATTGTATATGCCTAAAATATATGCTACTTGCATAGAAAGGAAACTGTTGAGTGCCCTTAAGGACAGATGATAAAATGCAACGTTTATTTTTTCTGTAGTTTGAATAATCTTTCTCCCAGCATGACTCATTACAGCCAACCTATTTAAATGTTTCTTTTCTTAAGGTGAAAAGAAAATGTGCAGTATGAGCCCTATTCACATTAAATTGTGCTTAAAAATATTTGCCCAATAGCTCCAGAAATCTGAGAGCCATTTTCTGTCGCACATGTAACATTTAGCACAAATAGTAACTTATATGAGAATTGTTAATTAGAAGTTAGGCAGCTTTATCTAAGAATTTTACATCAGCTGAGAATTAACTACAAGACACTAAAAACAATTAAGAATTCCCCACGAGGTAATATTTATCTCTTAATGACTTCAGGGGAAGTGATTAACACGTCTCACTTACTGAACTAATTCTTAACACTAATATTGAAGATAAACTGAGTTAGTATAATTAAATGCTATCTCCAGATCATTTTATCATCCATCCTTGAAAAAGATGGTGGCTCAATTTATATAAAACAGGAGTTAAAGTTGCTGTATTGAATGCATGGATTACTGAAGGTGAAACGTTTGGCCATATAACAAGAATGACACGGCTATAAAATATCCACATGCCTCCCCTCCAAATCCCCAGAAGGGTACATGTCAAAGCAATTACAGTTTTAAAAGGATTGCCAGACATTTTTTTCTTAGTAAACACTTCCAGAAAATATCCAACCTAGATTTTTTTGTCCTTTAGAAACTGCGAAGATCAGTGTTCTTGTTTCATTTTGCTTTTTTTCCCTGGCAGCTGCTAAACTTGAGTTTCCATCATTAACAAGTAGAAGAATGAGGTTTCTTTTGATGCTAACCTCTGTTTCTTCCATACCTAGTAAAAGAGTTTCTGTTTACTGCTCCTTTAAATATTGAGGATGATGTGTAGTTTTGTAGTATATTTTTCATTGCAGAACTAGGTTAAATTAAATTCAGAATATTGGGAATCTATGACATTTCCCAGGACACAGGGTATATCTGTAAAGCTGAGAACACTCATGGCCTCTCTTCTTGTTTCTTCTGTGAACTTTCATAAATTTTGTTTATGTTCATTTTATCACTTTGGAGTTTTTTGCTTTTTAAAATATTTCACTTGCTTTTTCTTCTCTCCAGGGAGGAAGCAATTTACGAATCCTTGGAGTGGTGAAGTCGGATGAAGGCTTTTATCAATGTGTGGCTGAAAATGAGGCTGGAAATGCCCAGACCAGTGCACAGCTCATTGTCCCTAAACCTGGTAAGATGAGGGGAACTTTGCTCTGGTACCTGTGGTCACAATTATGTGCAGTCTATTTGTAAAATCCATATTGTTTCTCTATCTCTCAAAGTTAATTTGTAACTGTTTAATTATTAAGTGTATTGATGGCATATTTTTCTAGCTAATTATATATATATATATCTCCATCCAGTGAGATAAAGTCATCATAAACAACAAGGACCTCTGGTTGTCAAGACAGCAACCACTAAATTACTACCTTCTCCCTTCTTTTGTGGCCTGCCTTTCTTCCCAGTGTTTCATATATATATATATATATATATATATAAATATAATGCATATGGAACTTAGTATGTACTTATATGCATATCTGTATTATATATCTGGAACTTATATATGTATATGTTATATATAAATATATATACAAACACACTCAGTTATATATATTCTTGAGTCAATGGAAGTTGGCAGAGAAATAGCAGAAATGGCCATTTGAAAGTAAAAACTATTTTTCTCTGATTTTAAACATTTTGATAAATTGTCCTTTTTCTATAATTGATAAAATTTTAATTTTATTTTGTTCTGTAGTCTTGCAGAGGTTTAATATGATGGTTATTCAAAACTAGCATAAATCTATATTAGACATGCCATGTACCATCCTCAAAACAAGACAATTCCTACCAAGAAAAAAACAAACAAAAAGAAAAAACAAACTGGTCAGCTGCTCTGAAATGTTGTATCACTAAAGAAGGTAAAAAATATTCATTCTTTCTTTTAAATCAGAGACTGAAAAATTGCTTATATGGATCCAAATACTTTAAAATATTAACATCTCCTATGAAAAGTTTTCATGCATCTATTGATCACGTTAATTTCAACTCTTTTAGACAAATTTCCTTCCTCTGGACTTTATTCAGTCTTATCTTAAACTTACCATGCAGTAAGTTTAATAGAAACTAAATCAAATATAGGAGACATAGTCTTTCTTTGGCTTCTATCATTTAAAATGTGCCTATTAAGGCCTTATATTTTGTGCATGCCTAACCAATTATCTGAAGACTCTCAGATTCTCCTAATAAGGCTCACAATGATGACTTTCCCTTTTTTCCTTGATTGAAACAAAAAAGCAACCATAGAACAATAGTCCCGGAGGAGTGAAGGAGCCATCTAGGAATTAAAAGGGACAATTAACTCTTGTTCAAGATCGCCCATTTCTCTGATGGACTACTTCTTTTCCCTCCATTTAATGTGCTTTAAGTGTTAATGTAACTTCATTTGTGTGACTAAGTACATTCCTTTCTGCTGAAATAGTGATGGATAAGTAGGAGAAAAGGAAGCCTAAAATCAGAGTCTCTAATGCGAACCAGGCTTTAAAAACTGCCCTGTCTCATTAGTAAGGACAATATGGCCACGTCTACACTCACATTAGCTGCTATACGAGTCACAGAATGAGAGAATTCTAATTAATCTTGATTTTCAGCTAAGGCCGTAAAGCTGAAGAAAGTGCCAGATAAGTGATCTCCTATTTCTAAAGAGAGGTGTGAGATACATTCTCTCAGGACTTGTTGGCATTGACCAGACAGGCCCAGTGATCTTCCCCTGCCTATAGGGATGGGCGATACTTTGAAGTACTGGAATTCATAGGATTATAGATCATTATGGTATTTTTCCTTCCCATATAAGCCAAGTTATAGAGGCACCAAGAAAACCCATTGAACAGATTGTGCATGCGTGTGTGTGTTTTACTGAGGAGTACTTGCAAAAATGCAAAATGGACAACTTAGTAAGGCTGAAAGCTGTCTGGAGCTGCCTACAATCTTGGGAGAAGAAAGGGGAAGGCAGCTGTGGGAAGAAGCTCTATTTCCACCTTTGAGAGGAACAAGGGTGGGAGCTGCAGTTGAAGAAAGCAGGGCTGAAGTCGTCTTGAAAGGACCCTGCCCAAGAGGTCCTGCCTGCTGAGGTGACCTCATCCAAAAGACACTAAAGGGACACTGCCTGGGGTGGAGGTGGGCTGTGGAGCTGGTGCAGAAGGCTAGCCAAACTGTGCCTTGCCTGCTTCAGGAAAGGGGCCAGTGAGGGGATGCCTAAGATTGAGGGGTCTCTGAAGAACCCACAGAGCTGCTCCACAAAGAAGAGGCATGTGCATGCCCTCTATGACTGTGGGCCTTTGAGAGCACAAGCCGAGCAAAACAGCCCTTGTCTCTATACTCCAAAACCATCCTCTCCTCTCTGACCCTGGAGAAGCCCTAAGAGAGGGGCAAAAAATAGATCCAAGAGACTGAAAAAACAGGTGACAGAGAGTCCCACTGCCCTTCCCCATCTTTGGTCTCAGACCTACTCTGGGAGGTGGGAAGAAACTTTAAATTGAACATTAGATTAATGTTTTGATTTAGATCTCACTGGTTTGTGTGTGTGTTGCTGCTGTTTTTAATAACTGAAGATAAGGCTTTTTAAATACTTTAAGGTGACCCCAGGGCCAGAGGATTGGCCCAGGCTGTTATCAGGGGTAGGAGATGGATCTGAAAGTGGATGACAGGAGAAAATAAAACTGTTCCCTTTTAATACCCCAGTAGTTCAACTTGTTTAATAAACCAGTTACAGGCATTCAACATCACTTATACCAGGAAGCTCTGACCTCAACAGGTAGCCCTTTATCAGTGATGTCTTGCATCCTTCTCAGGCCCTGATTCATTTAGGCCTACGTGACCTTAAAAGACAAGGCTCCCCTAGGCAGAAACATCATTTACCTCCTCGCTAGGCAAGCCTTGGAGAAACACACTAATTCATTCTTCTCCCAGCTAGATGGTAAAGGGCTGTCAGTGGTCTTGGTCAGTGTTTATTGTATTTGGCATCAGATTAGATGAAAGTAAAAGAAAATGAAAACAAAAATCCGAAAGTGTGACAGGACACCGTTGTGACTGTCTTCTGTTTTCCCCTTATAAATGATGGATTGCTTTTTCTTGGCTATTTAATCAGGTCTTCAAATAATACCTCTCCAATTCCTCAGAGATGCAGCATAGGCCGTGTGCACAGATGGTGAGAGGCCAGCTATAAATATAAATTCAGCATTGAGGCTGACCATGGTGGGAAGATCATAGCCCTCTCTGTTTAAGTTTCAATAATAAATGGTCACCACATATTTTGAGGCACACTGTGGGCCTGCATTGCCCAGCTGTTCAGCTTTGGCCTGTCCACAGGCTTGGCAACCATAATAATCTGCTTCTCACTGAAGCATGCACAATGACCTATTCAAGCCAGTGTCCATTGTTGGTGGATATTTACAGACGCCTAATGAAGTTTCAACATAGTCTTTTATATATAGTTAGCTATTCCCTCTTTAGTAATTAGTGGCTTAGGAAATAAAGTAAACATAATCTACTAAATTAAATTGAGTTAATGACTTGTTTTTCTCTCCAGAAAATGAGTTTGGGAAAAATATTCAAAATGTGTGCACTCTAACATGTGAAATAATACATGGTTTCTTCTAGATAAAGATCAAGAAGAATGAAGGCATTAAAAAAAAGTCATTATACTATAGGAAGGGCTATCAAAATTGGTATATCTGGGGCTGGCCCGGTGGTGTAGTGGTTAAGTTCATGTGCTCTGCTTTGGCGGCCTGGAGTTTGCAGGTTCGTTTCCTGGGCATGGACCTACGCACCACTTATCAAGCTGTGTGGCAGGCATCCCACATATAAAAAAGTGGAGGAAGATGGGCACAGATGTTAGCTCAGGGCCAATCTCAGCAAAAAGAGGAGGATAGACAGTGGATGTTAGCTCAGGGCTCATCTTCCTCACCAAAAAGAAAAAAAAACAAAAACAAACAAACAAACAAAAGTTATATCTAACGCTGTAACACCGTGCACACAGTTCCAGACTAATGCCTGTCTCTCTACATATACATAACACATATGCATACACACAGACATGCACACACAGACAATGGCCTCCTGCACACTTAAGAAGACTATATACACATAAAAAATACTTAGCCATATATTGTAAGTGGTGGTGAATGTGAGTTAAAATAGAAGCTGATTTGTATCACTTGTATTGTCTATTAATCTCTTCTAAGAGCTGAAGACTCTCAGATTCTCCTAATAAGGCTTCTTCTAATCTTCTAATCTGAAGACTCTCAGATTCTCCTAATGAGGCTCACAATGATGACTTTCCCTTTTTTCCTTGATTGAAACAAAAAAGCAACCATAGAACAATAGTCCCGGAGGAGTGAAGGAACCATCTAGGAATTAAAAGGGACAATTAACTCTTGTTCAAGATCGCCCAAGAAAAGTTGTATTGTTGTTATTGTTTGTTTGTTAATTCATTCATTCATTTATTTGATTATCTTTAGGGGGACATTGGGTAAGAAGTCCCCTTTCCAGATGAAGGAGATTAACTATAGCTCCAAGTCCACCATTCAGTGGATAGCCCAGACAAGAAGTATCAAAAATCGATGTGTTAGGTGTCTCATGAATAAGAAGTTTCAGCAGTCAGATTTGCAAACAGGTAAGCAATGAATTAGGATCCGATTGGCATAGTGGATGGTGATGAATTAATTACCCTTGAGTCACCATCCGGTCAACTGGGGTGTGAGTAGGCAGTAATTAAATTTAGATGACTGTTTGGTAGCTGGGTGGAAATTTTGTAATTTTCTAGTGCTGGAGGAGGTGGAAAAGGGAGCAAAGCAGGAACTAAAGCTAAGATAGGTATAAGATATCAGTTATCTCTGAGATAGTTAACCTGGTTCTAGCTGCTTGGTAGATTCAGTTTCCTGGTAGTGGTCTGCAGTGGCAGTAATTGGAAACGCCTAACTTGTTGGGCAGGGGAATTGAGGGTCAGGGAACAGGCAATGCAGCTATGATCAGGGCATATGTAGTCTGGAATATTTTTTAATTTAATGGCAAAAATGGGCAAAGATAGAATAAAGTTGTATGGGAAGAAATAATGTATTCTTCATATTCTACCATGCACAGAAAGGCTATATGATTGCAAATGAATAAATGCTATCATAAACATTTCCTAAATGCTGATTTACTTAGACAAGATACCGTATCGTGCCTTCCACATAAGAATATAGGGTATGTGTCTCGTGCTAATATTGAATATTTTCTAATGCTGGTTTTATTTTTTTTCCAACATTGGTAACAAAATCGAGTTCCTTGCCGTAGGAAGGGAAATATATTGACTAGGCATTATAGAAAAATGTGAGCTGTTATCAATTTCCTGTCCTCCCCTGGAAAAGCTTACCGATTACAAATGATGGCAAATTTTAAACATTTTATTAAGGCAGGATATCATATAGCCTAAAATTAACAAAAGTATATGTCTGGTAATGAACATCAAAGCATAAAATCAAAAGTCTTTGAATCTGTTTTTGTAACCTACTCCCTATCAATATGAGAACATCTTGAAATCCAAATGGACAAGAGGAATATTCGGATGCACTCTCATAAGATTATATATTAACTACAACTAATTATAGTGTTTCTCGCTAAATGTTGACTCCTGCACAGTACCTTCAGGGAGATTCTGTGAAGCAATGAAAAACTGTACCATTAGTCTTAGCACTTTAAGATCTGTTAGAATTTAATTTGTTAGTGTACTAGCACATAAGTAACTACGTAAAACAATGTAACAAAAGCTGAGCCAATGTCCTTCTTCATCTACTCTTAGTCACTGGTGGTCAATTAAGTTGATTTTTTGTCTCAATATGAGAAGGGTTACTATGATTTAAATGCTCAATGGTATTTAATGTGGGATCAAATTGTTCCTGGAGTTCTGTAAATAATTTAGAAGAGCCAATTCCATATACTAGACTGGTATCTTGATGGGCTCACAGTGGAAAATGAGTTATTAGGCAGTTTCCTCACAGAAATGGAGATGCTCATTAAAGCTACAAACATTTTCTTTAGAGTTCCATCATTGAGACTCAATGAATAAAACTGCAACTTAGTATTTTTGAAACAAATTTCCAATGCAGTGTTATTATAGCTTATGAGTTTTCCAAGAACAATGTCCCTTATACACCTTAGTAATTAACTGTAGCTACTGGGATACAGAACCATTTTTTTCAAGGTGGTTATTAACTTCAGGATATATAGCTATGAATTTACTCAATACACTGAAAAATTATTTTTGCTTGCCAAGGTAAAGATAAAAATAAGAGGAAGATAGTCTATGCTCTTTCATTTTCCACCTCAAAGTCTCCTTTCCCTTATAGAACTGTTGACACTCAAACTAACTCTTTCCCTGAGGGGTTCAATGATGGCCCAATTTTGGCATACGTCGGTTATTTGATCTTTTACCACATGATGCTCACCTAACGTATGAGATGTGAATGCATCTCATCTCTGCATCCTGCTGTAGTTTACCTATACAGATTTAAAAATATATTGGAATATAGAATATATTTATGAACAGAATCTTAGACAATATTGCCTAACCTTTCCAAGTCTCCATTTCCTCAGCTGTAAAATACAGTAGATAATTTTCTCAGAGATTTAGTTCAATAAATGTATGTCAAAGGGATTTGTGGGCTGTAAACTGCTACACAAATGTTAGTTATTACAAAGTCTTCTGCTGGTTTGTTCAGTCTCAGGAAAAACATCAGGGTTTATTGGGATGGATACAATCATAGCTTTCTTCTAGCATGTGTTTCTACCCTCCAAGAAAAGAATTAATGAACAAATATTTGAACAACAGTGCTCATTCGAAGTTTAGGGTCTCAGCCCAATGGACAAGGTTAAGGGAAAAGGTCTGTTTCAAAAAGACTGCTGGTGGAAAGGTTTGCAGGAAGGTTTGCAGTATCTGTTTAATGACTTGCTCATTCCAGTTTTATGTAGGCAGAGGTTTCTCAGCAAATAAAGGCTTGTCATTCACCTTGTCCTTTATTCAGCATGTGCTTCAAGTGGGAAACTGGCTCAGTGCTAATCAAGAGGATATGCCTGTATGGCAGACTTTGAAATTAGAAATGAATTCTACAGTAATATGAAGTGTCCTGAGACTAGTGATAACTATAAATCCATACGATATGAAAGACTTGATAGATTCATAAATATTGATCACCTCAGACGTCAGTGATAAACATACCCAAGAGTGTTATTCTATATCTCTTCTTTTTAACTCTATAGTGGGGAAGTGGAAAAGAAGAATCTTGATTTTTACATTGAACCCAAATGATCTTGTACTTGTCATATTTTACTTTTTACCTATAAATCATCCTTTGATGACAGATGTGTGTGTACACACTCACCACACATACCTATATGTATATATGTTAGAGAATTTTAAGTTATCATTGTAATCATTAGTAAGAGGTACATATAATTTAGTAGCTAATATTATATCGGTATAATTTTTAACTGCCAAAGTGACATCAACATTGATAGAAGTAAATGAAATGCCACTCGTATACACAATTTGAAGGAATGAATTACAATGCAGGCACAACAAAGGCCTCAGGTGATCCCACAGAAAGCTTTGAAACTGAGACAGCTTCTCTTTCTCCTCTACTCTCAGAGATGGGTGTGACCTTGAGTGTGGTGGTTCTCTTTAGCTGAAGGCAATTGCTGGAGATGGATTCAATAGGGAGCCATCAGCCTCCACCACTCCCTCCAGCTGGAGGAATGAGTGCTAGAGTCCTGAAAGGCAGATCTGGATAGTGCACCACTCTATCCACTACAATCCTTTCCTTGTGCCACTCAAAAGGATTTGATTCATCTAATGAATTCTAGAAATAACCATTCCAGGATACTGGTTGGTCTTAGTGCCTGGGAGATGAACTACAACCCCAACCAGGGCAACTGCAACTGGTCTCAAGGCTGCAACTAGTACTCACTGTTTCCCTCTTCTTACCCATCATGCATTCCTCTCACCTTCGTCTGGCATTTCTGCTGGTCTATGTGGATTATTATCTGGTGAGATGACTCAAACTTCTATCCCTTCACAAATCATTGAAACTGTCCTAGTCTACTTAGCATCAAAATTAGAGAAATAGCAAGAGACACACCAGCTGATCACCTGGGTGCCACCATAGTCTTGCCTGTTCCCCACTTCTTCTTGATGATCTGGGTTATTACTTTTGCCTTTTGTACTGGTGCTTTGGTCCAAGAAGCCTGAAATGACCAAACAGCAATGATAGCTCAAAATTCAATGATGGAAGCATTTGTTCTCTGAGAACTAGGGAATTGTAAGTCCACAAAGCCTAGAATTGCAGGGATGAGCAACACAAAGTCCCTAACTGGATCACTGGGAGCAATGGTAAGCAGGACCAAACTTACCTCAATCTATTCTACTCATTTACTCTACTTGTTGGGAACATGGCACCATATCCTGGACATTGATTTAGCATATATACTGTACCCTAGAAAAAGGTACTCCGTCTTCTTAGGATATTATCTCCAGCCTGTTTCCTCATTTGTTCCTCAGAAAGGCTGTACTTTTGCTATATCAATTAAGCTGTTTCTCAGTCTTTGGTATGTGATAGGATCAGTAGATGTCATGGTCATGTATTCATTCCCACACCTCTTTTGCTGTAAAGTGAGTTATTTCGTCTTTTTCAGTGCCATGCAAGATCCCATGTTGGCGGCTCAAATGCTTTGTGAGCTCTCAGAGAGTGCTACAGGCTGTGAAGCCCTAAGAACAGGAAAGGAAGATTATGTGTATATTCTAGTTGAGATGAATTCCTGCCCCTTCCAGAGTAGAAGGAGTCCAATATAAACAACATGTCACCAATAGTCTAGTTGCTGTCCTCAAGGAATGGTGTTTTATTGGGTAACGTTTGTCTCTGTTACTTGTAGGTTGGGTATATGGCAGTGGCAGTAGTTGCTGGTGAGTAGCAGCAACTTTGTTGAGTTTGAGCCCAGGCTGTTGGGCAATGGATCCATCCCCTGCCCCCCACTATAGTCTCTTCTTTCATGCAACTTTTGTGTCACCGCTGGAGCTTGGTTGATGCCACCTGACAGAATTGTTCCATCTACTTGCTTGTTTAGTGCCTCTTTCATGGAGGTGAATACAATCTGGTGTTTAGATGTGATTTGAAGATCTTTACACTTGATATTCACTCTCATAGGCCCCTTCCACATCCCTCTTTTCCAAACCTCCTTGTCCCTGATCTTCCAGTCATTCTCCCTGAAGACCCCTGGTCAATCAGTCAAGCCATTTGGCTTTGCTCTCAGTCTATATATTCTTATGTTGAGCCATTTCTCTTTTCATGTACGGTAGATGACCTGGAATGCCCAACACTCTGCCTACTGGGAAAAGTTCTGTTACTGTTCTGTTTCAGGATTATCCCTAAGTGAGGCTGTAGTAAACAGCCAACTATTTTGAGTACACCTGGACACCCACATATGAAGTTAACAAAGCTTGGTCTTTTTCCTTCTCAGTCATTCGGTCATAAGTGTGAGGTGAGTGGGAAAGTACTTGTACAACAGTGATTGAAAACCTGCGGGTCCGGGCCACCTGATGTTAGGCACTCTGGTCATGCTTGTGCCTGATGCCAAATAAAGCACTTTCATCTTACTGTGAGTTGATGATGGTGCGACCTGACCTTTTTGACTTGGTGCATCTCAGAGAACTCAGTTCATGATGAGCAATTCTAGCCACACGGCCAGTTGATTATCTTATAGTTGGGCAGTCTTATTCCAACAAGGTCCAATATTCTGCTACAATCTATTTTATAAGTGGTATATAATTCTTAGCTGCAGATGGCGTGACTTTGCTAAATAACCCTGAGTGTTTATATCATGATTCCTCTATTGAGGCCTGACATAATTTCCACATAGATTTTTTTCTACCCCCATACCTGTAATACTACGGAGTCTAACTACTGGGTTGTACAGTACAAGTGGTAGAGCCATGTGCATCACAGCCTGGACCTGCTACAATACCTGTTTCTACTCTGGACATCCTATTCAAAGGTGACAGTCTTTCATATTACCCAGTTAAATAGGTCAGAGAAGAATGTGCTGCCTACAAAACCCAACTGCCTAAAAGGCATTGTGATTCTTTCCTAGTCTTTGGAGGTATGAGATACAATAATTTGTCCTTATTTATAGGACATGTCTTGCGATGCCCTAAACCACAGTACCCTTAAAATCTTTACTGATGTTATGTGCCATTGTATCTTCATAAGGTTTGTCTCCCACTACTGGAGCACGTGCTTTACCAAAGCCTTCCATATATTTGCCATTTCTTGCTTCACTTTCTGATCAACATGATGTCATTAAGATAATGGAAAAATGGAATATACTATAAAATATCTAGATGGTCCAGGTCCTTTTGCACTATATTATGACAGAACATGGGAGCCTTAACATAGCACTGAACCACGACTGAAAATGAATAATTATTTTTCATTCCCAGTGAATGAGAAGATGATTTGATTATCCTTTCTTATCAGGACAGAAAAGAACACATCATTATGGCTCATCAAGCCATGCTAGAGTGGTGACCCACATTCGAAATAGAGGAAGATTGGCAACAGATGTTAGCTCAGGGCCAATCTTCCTCACCAAAAAAAAAAAGAAGAAGAAGAAGAAAAGAAAAGAAAAAAACAGATTTGCCAACAGAGCTATAATCAACCCTACTTAGAGTAAGATTTATATAAATACATAAAAAAGGAAAACACGAAAGAATAACATTTTTAAGAATCTCCTTGTGTCAGATACTATGTGCTAAACAGATTATATGCATCATTCCATTCACTTCTACAATAATCCAGTCCAGAATATATTGCTAGTCCCATTTCACAGATTAGAAGATTGTGCTTCAAAGAGGTCAGACCCCATGCTAGTATCAGATATCTATAAAGAGGTGGAGCTGGGTTTGAAAAACACTATTTAATATTTATTTGTGGGCACCGTGCTGAGTCAGGGCTTTACAATCACATATTAACTGAGCCCTGTGGAGGAGATACAATTATTTCTTCTTACTTTGTGGATGAGGAAAAGTCTGCACAGGGAAGTTAACTAATTTATCAAGGTCACACAGCTAGCAAGCAGTCTGTCTTCACACCCACTCTCTCAGCTGCTCTGCCTTAATGTGACTGTCCACCCACACTCTGTCTACCACATGCAGCCCAGTCAGGTAAACTGGTGATGTTTCAGATTTATTTAAGTCTAGTCAGACTAGTTTGGGAATTATTGATAAAGGAGAAGAGCTTGAAACTAATTAAGATTTCTAAGATTCTGCCACCCAAATGATTTCTGCCCAAATTCCCATTGTGCTAGAGGTCATTGCTAAGTGTGGGCCAGTTGTGGAATGTGTCTTAAGAGACTTAAAGGTGAATATCATGTAATTCCTGCTACCAAGGAATCCATAGTTTAACCCAAAATAAATTTGACACAACTAATCTTAATTATCAAATACAATTAAGGCAGAGTGACTTGCAATGGTATATTAATTATTCAACACTTATTAGATACCCAGAAAATGTACAAAGACTGACAAATTAAATGCAAATTAGAGATAGTAGATGCCATTCAAAGAAAGTTTAATTCCTTATATTAATATTTCTTAAATTCTAACACTGCCAGTGTTTGGCGTATTTCTGTTGTTCTAATTATATCTCAGGAGGATGGTAGCACCACTTTTCACACAGAATGGCAAGGCTTCTATTGCTTTGAAAAGTTCTTTCACTTGTTGTTTTGTTTTGTTCCCAGCTTTAAATGAGAAGCTCCAGGTTACAAAATAGGTTACAAACAAGGTGGGGTGGGAGGAGTTTTCTTTCATATAATGGATCTACTCATAGGTCTTTAACCTAGAATGCAGTTACATTAAAAAATAATTAGTTAATAAGCCTAAATTGTGCTATGCATGTCCATCTTTGTTATTTTGTGTTGACAAATATCCACCAAGAATCTATAGATGACCTTAACTTTCCCTGATAATATTGACAAAACATATTTCTTCATTTAGATGATATCTGAATTTGATATATTGTAGAACATACCTTAACTTTCCCTGATAATATTGACAAAACATATTTCTTCATTTAGATGATATCTGAATTTGATATATTGTAGAACATAAGAAAATTCACTTGACATTAAAAATAACCCATCTTAAAATAAAACATGCATCTTTATAAAGCAAGAAAAGTCAAATAGAAAAGCCAGTTTTCCATATTTCCTGATATTTTTCAGTTCTAGTTCCCATTTAAATACAGATCTACCTGAAAATCAGATAAAATATTCTTTACCTCTGAAAGATAACAACAGAGTGTATGTATATGAAAATGTACAAAAGCAGAGTAAACTATTTTGAATAGAGAAGAATGACTCTTTCTCTAAAGGATTTTCTCCTAACAGTATGACACTTATTTGAAGAAGAAATAAATAAAAATACTATGTAGTTTATTTTATATCCTTCTCTTGCGTTATCTTCTTGATTTCATAAATAGATAGAGACATGAAATAATAGAATTGTTGGCCCAGACTAAGCCTTTGGATCTCATGAATTCCACATCCAGTTTCTGACACACAGACCACCTGCTTTCTTTTCATACATGAGCCTTACTTCTCCTTATTTAATATGAGACTTTGAGCCCAATTCTGATCAGATATTTTAGGTCTTTAACACACTTGCCTAGAAAGGATAACATAACCCTTTGGGAAATTCAGCTGGGTGAAGTGGTAAATGCCTTTTGCTTTTTTATCAGGAACAACAACAACAATAAAACCTCATACTAGATATGTCAGTTTTTGAACATAAAACATTATCCTAGAAGAAGTTAATCCTATTTTCTGAATGCAGATGCTAAGTTGTTGCTCAAGCTTCTAGTAATAGGGAAGGTTGGAGCAGAATAAATCATCACTGTGGGTCCCAGCAGTATGTAAATACAAGATGCAAGGGTAGCAAAATGGAAGGCTTAAGCAACTCTTTCTATAAGAATCAGAGGACATCGTTACTGAAGATGTGACATCTGAGCTGAGATGGTCTTTGAAGTAGAAATATGATTTTGCCAAGCTGTCCAGAAGGGTGAAGAAATGGCTAGTCATAGCTAGTTGAGAGAAATAGCATGGAAGCAGAAGTACGTGTTCAGAAAAGTATGTGTGGTTCAGTAAGATGAGAAAAATATGCAGGGGCTGGATCACAGAGTACCTTTTAGAATATGCAAAGAAAATTGGAATTTCTGTCTAGGTTACCTGGGATATTGGTGGCTAGGATATGAAAGATAGGCATGCTGCTAGTGGTGTTTTTAAAAGATAACTCTGGAAGCAGCATGGATGATTTCTGGGTTGACAGTGGCAGGAGGAGGGACTGGAAATATCAAAACTAATTGGGAAGGTGCGTTGTCAATAGGCTAGGCAAGAGAGGATAGGGATGTCTACTACAGCAGTACAAGAAAAGTGAGCAGATATATTAGAAGGTCTTTAAAACAGGGAGATTACTATTAACATGTATAAATGGATTAGGTACCTGAGGTGATTCCCAGATTCTTGATTTAACTGAATAGATGGTAAAGCCATTACTTACTGTTATAAAGCAAAATTCAGCTGAGTAAATTTGAAGATCTAATTGGCTTTATTAAATGATTCATGAATCAGCATCCCATCTAGCAGACAGAAGGGAGCTCTGAGGAACTGTACAAGGTGGAAGGTTTGTACAGGAAGAAGGGGGCTGAATGAGGAGATTATAAAAACAAAGAGCCGATGGTTTCAGGCAAAATCTCCTTCCCTTGGGGGTCAAGAACGGCAGGGGTCTTATCTGGAAATTACCTCATGAGTATTAATCAGGAAATTCCTGATGGATTGGTTTAAAATTCTACTCCTGGGAGAGGCTGAAACTGCAATTAAGTCTTGGTTTGCTGAGGTGAGGCTTGGCACAAGTGACTCCATTTTGGGCCTGCTGTTTCTTTTTAACATTACAAAAGGTGGAAAACCAGGAAGAGTGATTTAAGTTCACTTTGACAGAAAGAGTCTGGATTGTGAGCTCCTTGAGAGTTCCTGCCTTTGCATTTGAAGCACCTGGTAAAGGGCCCAACAAAGGCAGGCTCTTAGATACTCATCAGAAGGCCTGAAAGGCAAGTACTTTGTTTTACTGGTTAATTGATAAAGCCAAGTATAAATGATGATACAGTCAAAGATGAAGCCATGGAAGTAAATATTTAAAACATCTCAAAGCATATAATTGAAAAATTTATAATTGAAATAGGCAAAATTAATAGTCTGACTGAAAAGCAATATTCTGCTGTGTATTTGATAGATTGGAGGAAAAGGAAAGATGAATGCAGAATATTTTGTAATATCCCCAGGGGGAAATAGTTATGGTCTGAACTGAGAGGCAACTCTGCTCATAGAGAGGAAGATAAATTCAAAGACTATGGAAGAGGAAATGGTTAGTTGTTTGCATTTGAATTGAAAAGGAGCTTTTGATGCTGACTGGGAATCCTGTAAGTTATTGGCGCTGCTGATGGTAATGAAAAGCTTTAGGGAGAGTATGAGAGGGCCTTATTATGCATCCTTGATAGGATATAAGTGAATCATTCTCCTCCTGACGAGACGTTCCTCCTTGCTGGACATATTTTACCCAGCTTTGAGGACAGGACTTATTGTACTGCCATCTTGGAATAATAGTTAAAGGTTTATGCATTAACATAAGATAACCACTGAGTACTGTCACTGCCAGGACCAGAACATATTGATTTGATTAGCCTTTACCTATCAGAAGGGTAAAAATGATCAGTTCTTTTTCTTCTCTCTCCTCTTTGTCTTTCCTTCTGTCTGTGGCAGACATGGATTAAAACTGAGAAATGAATTAGAAGTGGAAGGAATAACTTTGGCTCTTCGCCACCTGGAAATAAAATCCATTTAATTTACCCTTACTATCCTTGTTATAGTGTTAAATTATCGACTAAATAGTTTAATATCGATTTATGTAATGAGTTCACAAATTGATTTTGCAGAGTATGCTTGCTTTAGGAAATAAACATCTGCTTACCATGGCTTGAATGGCATACCTGTATGTGGACTCATTTTGATATGATGAATGGATTTTCTTAAAAAATGATAAGAATTCTAATTTATGATCATCCCAATATTTTAAAAACCTGGAGTCAAAAACAAAACAAAACAGTGATTTAGAAGCTCCAGCTATCTCCTAGGGGAAGCAGGCGCTGTAGGGTAGCAATGTTAATATCTTATCTCTGAGTGACAGGATTAAAAAAAAAAATACCTCCACCCTATGTCTGTGAAACCTCTACTTGTCTTTCCCTTTTTCAAGGAAGTCATATCCACCTTATTTAAACATTAATTATTTAGCCTGAACCTTATGCAGCTAAATTGTAAAACAAAATTCCTTGCAAGTTTGAAGATGAATCCAGAGAGAGGCTACTCTTAGCCAGACCCCCAGTTCCCTATCTTGGGTGACCGAATTTGAATTTGAAGTAATTATAATTGGTAATGGGACGGCAATGACCGTGTCAGCCAATCATTCCAGGAATGGCTACTAAGATTTGTAATTATAATGTCCCTTATTCCAATTTAAATTCAACAGTGTCTTCACATTACTATTCTTTCTCTTGAAACAGGGACATTTGGGTGTGAGAGTTGGGGATGGGTAAGAGACAGGGTTTTACCTTCTTGAAATCTACACTTTTTCACAGTATATCCCATTTCTCTAAGGCACCATAGACAAGGGATGCCAGCTATCAAGAATGGTAATTTACAATCTAAGAGCGCTTAATCTAAAATCTGTCCTTGTCAAAAGAGAACATGTTGGTCCCCATGCAGCAGTAATGGGAATTTTATTTCAGCATAAGATTCAATGGGGACTTTCAACTCTATTCTTTAAACTACCCCGTCCTTATCAATGTATGCAATGTATAGGTCTTGTGGGTCTTTAACCTCATTCTACTTTTAAAACAGAAAGCACTAAATGTAGTAAATAGTCTAATCCACATCTGAAAATGTATAAACTAACCTCGTAAACTGAGTGCAAACATAACAACAATTGTTATATAATTATGACTGATTCGAGCTTTATTATTACTCATTTCTCCTGCTGATTAAAACAACTCTCCAAAGAGAACTTTTTCCCTGACAGACTTGTCTCTCTTTCACTGTAACCATTTTATATTCTAAAATTACTTTCCTTAACTTCCACTTTTATTTACAATAGAACTTTGCCTACCATAGATGTTAAAAAGGAATTGTAGTTGAAAAGTACATCTTAGAGTAAAAATTGGATCAGGTAGCCAAGAATTAAAGTAAATATATAGTCTTTATAACTATTTTTTATTCACCAAGAAATCACTAAACAGCATGTTAAATAAAGGCAATATCAATGGCACTTTAAATTTGTAATAATGATGTTTTGCTTTAACTCTATTTATCAGCCCTGGTTTGTTAGAAAACTTTAAGGATATCTTGCCCTCATAGTTTCCATGTGATGTGTATAAAATGTTTTCCTTCAGGAAAAACACCTCCTAACTTTATTGTCCCTGGTTTTCTCACCTGGGATTAATTAACTAGTATCTGCTTTCTGTGTCCTGCCTCACTGGGCCTCCATATTCCCATTTCTGGTTTATCCTATTTGTACCTGCCTTTGTGGATCTCTAAATTCTCTTCTCACTGGATTCTCCATCTACCTACCACTGTAAGACTGGTCCATTCATTCCTTCATAACAGATTCTACTAGAGAGCAATTCTAAGATCTTTTCACCTTCACTTTTCTTACAATAATCTTCCTAAGGCATCACTGACCAAAAAAAGAAAATAAAAAGCAAAACCTCATCATCATCTCATCGTTATATCACAACATTTATTTTTCTCTGCTGTGTTTAACACAATGTTCTGTCCCCAAACCTCACTTCCTTTATGTTTTCCAATTATGCCAAATAGGAGTGACAATTAGTATGCTGGAGGTGGCATATTGATGACTGTGGATGAAATATACATGTAAAATTCCATATATTATTACTGCAAGAGATGTCAGATGTCCAAGTTGACTTGGAAAAGGCTTGATTTCTGATTTGTGAAACCCTTGATGCCTGAAGCACAGCACAGCAGTGGTTTGGATGGTGAGCGACATGAATGAGCACTGGCAATATTAAGTGTACATTGCAGGGGGCAGCCCCTTGGCTGAGTGGTTAAAATTCCACATGCTCCACTTTGCGGGCTGGGGTTCGCTGATTGGGGTCCTGGGGAGGGACCTGCTCCACTCATCAGCCGTGCCATGGAGGCATCCCACATACAGAAAATAGAGGAGGATTGGCATAGATGTTAGTTCAGGGCTAATCTCCCTCAAGCAAAGAATGAGGAGGATTGGCCATGGATGTTAGCTCAGGGTGACTCTTCCTCACCAAAATGAATGAATAAATAAATAAATAAATAAATAAAAATAAATAAATAAAACTGTATATTGGGTCAGTTTCTCCTAAATTTTGTAATGCTGTCAAGAATACTAGAACCTAAGGAATTTTTAAGACCCTTTTTTGTTGACTATTTGTTAGATTCATCACAGGAGCACTTTGCATTCAGAAAATATTACTAACCCAAGTGTCTCATCCATAACTAGCAAGATTCCTTGCACACTAGTTTCTAGAATGACTACATTTTAACCTTCTTTGCTAAAGGTCCAAGAGTTTATGATAATATGCTGCTATTTAGAGAGAATCTTGTGGAAAATCTAGCTCTTTGTTCACAAATGCATAGAGACTTGATCAAAATTTTGGAGTAATCATGTCAACAGTCAAATTCCCCTACTATGTTTCCAGATATTAGAGGCTTTGGGGGAAAAATGAATAGCTATAGTGATGGCAGCCGAAATCATTGTTTACAGTGTTTTTCAGTAGCAGAGGCCCCTGAATAGCACAGGGTGAAGATGCATGTGGTGGGTTTTTACTGTGTCAGTTTAGTCAAGCTAGAACAATAGTTTTCAGGATTTCTTTCCTTGCATGGGTCTGGGTTAGTGCAGGCCAAAAGAGAAATTTTGTATGAGATTTGGCAAGTAGACATAAAGGAGTAGCCATACTTTTATGTTTGGGGGTTGCTGCACGACACAAGTCGCCATTCATCTGCTGATTCACCTGTTAGCACAAGGCAGCAGCCTGGCCAACAGCAGCTCCAGTGCCTGCCGTAGTTTCTATTTCAGCTTCTCCAACTCCAGGGCTAGGGGCATGTTTAGGTCTGTGATGGAGATGGCTAGAGTTGGACATGAATTCCAGTCTGTCCTCATGGGTTCCATCTAAACTTTGCAGATTTCATTTTGTCCTTACTTTCTCCAGTTCACACACGTCTTCCCTTCCCCACTTCCTGCCCTAATAACTTCAGGCTCGATGACCAGATTCGGAAACAACAGCTGTACATACACTGTATAACAAGTTCTCAAAACTGTGTAACATTAGATCCTGTGATAAATTCTGTTCCCCTCACCCAAGGCTCTAATGCTCTGATCAAATTCTGATTGATACAGTGGAGAAATGGTCGAGACAATAAAAGTGGCCAAGAAGTTTGAGAAATGGGTGAAGGACTATTGAAGAGAGAGATCCTTAGATGATTTTCTCTAAGTTCTTAAGACATACCCTAACAATATTTACATTTTTTAAATCAAAAACTCTTTAAAACTTCTCCTCACCTACTCTAAGCTCTAAAATGTGAATCTGAATATACAGGGTCCTGGAAGGAAATGAATAGCATACTTAATTCAAGGAGGGTTTAATAAGAAATGATTGCTAAATGTGTAGGAAGAATGTATGAAAAACACAAAAGATAGTTGAGTACTGAGGGGCTATTAGCAGTGGAGCTGTCATCATCCTTGGGCTCAAAGGGAAAACTTGGTGAAGCATTTACTAGAATTGGAAGAACAGAGAACCTTACAAAGAGGGGTACCCTGAAAAGAGTTGTGACTTGCATTGGAAGAAAGCAGCTAGCCTGAGACAAACCTCCATGGAGACGGGTAGGAACAAATACCTCAGATTCATGCTTATTCTTCATTCAGATTTGTATCAGGGCTCAACAGCGGATGTACTCAGAGAAAGCTGAAGGTCGAGGAAGCTTTTTGATATAACCTGAGATATCTGAGAGGTCAGGCACTCAGAGATGGGATGGGGAAGGGTGCAGAATACATCTGCACAAAAATAAAACACAACCAGCACAAGATCTTAACCAATTTTTCACAAGCTTGTTCTTTTTATTCAAGATTTGAGAAAGGAAGAGTAGGCAGGAAGTCACAGATGCACAGGGTAAATATTTACTATTGACACAGAATAGTGGCCCTCCCAGAGATTTCCACATCCCAATCCTTATATCCTTTGTATACATTATGTAACCTTGCAAAGGGGAATTAAAGTTATAGATGGAATTAAGGTTGGTAATAGGTTGATCTTAACCTACAGAGATTATCCTGGATTATCCAGGTGAGCCCAATGTAGTCACAAGAGTCCTTAAAAGTGGAATAGGGAGGCAAAAGAAGAGGTCAGATGAGTGTGATGTGAGGACCCAACTTGTAATTCCTAGCTTTGAAGATGAAGGAATGTCCCACAAGGCAAAGACCGTGGGCAAACAGCCTCTACAAACTGGAAAAGAACAGGAAGTAGATTTATCATTAGGGACTCCAGAGAAGAACACAGCCCTGCCAGCAGCTCGATTTCAGCACAGTGAGAGCCATGCCAGCTTTCTAACCTCCAGAGCTATAAAATAACAAATCTCAGTTGGTTTAAGCCACTAATTTTGTGGTAATTTGCTACAACAACAGCAGAACACAAATGCATTTGGATTCAAGTTTCTGCCACCAACTTTGCCTCGACATTCTCATCATCTTGGATGATTCTTAAAGCAGTTGCACAACATTGAGCAGTGATTTTTATATTAATGTCTAGGACTATCACTAACAAGGAACTCTGCCTTGATATTGCACAATAAGAGTTATGGAATTATGAAATGGGGGATCCCATTGTGATTCTTACTCTAAATAGGAAGATAGTTCCTGCCAAGCAGTTTAGAACCTCTCTATCATCCAGGTATTCAGAGAGAATCCACTGTCCAGAAGAGAAGAACCTAGTCCCCACTGAGAAGATACCAAAGTCAGGAAGCCACAGAGTATTACCCTCAGCTTAGGAAGACAAGACCTCTTGTATTCAGTAGCTTTCCCTGGGATTAATAAGTGAAGGTAAAGGATTATAATAAAGATATGAGGCAAGAATTTATGACCAACTAGGTTACATAGAAGAAAAAAGAAATGTGTGCCAGAAAACCAATCCAAATTATACCTAGGCAGAGATTTTTTTTTTTTTAGCCTAAATAAGTAAGGATCTTTACAAATTCCTTAGTAAAGAGTCATATCAGAACCCCAATCCTGGTCATCATTATTTCTATGTATAAGAAACTGGAGTAAGCAATGACAAATTCTTATTATGATTTGTAGGTTAAATAAGCTCCTGAAATCATCCAGTCATCTTCTTAAATTTCTACCTTAAAAAACCCTGCAGAATATTGTTATAATCAGTTTCCTGGATTGTTTAAACACTACCTAATCAGCATAGTCACATCAAGAGTAGAGAAACAATTAAAAATTCCTCCTAGAACAGTTGATGTTACCAGGCTGATTTTTACTTGATTGTGCATACATTGCTCTTAAATAAAATAAAAATAGAAAGCTAGCTTTTTAGATGAGAAGGTGGAAGAATCACCATAGCTCCCTCCAAAACCACATTGTTCTGATGCTGGTTCTTAAGCTTAGACAGTACAAAATTATTCTTTTCCAGATGTTTATCAAAATGACCCTCTTTTAAAAAATAATCTTGGACCAACACCATGGCCTATTGGTTAAGTTTGGCATGCTCCGCTTTAGCAGCCCAGGTTCGGACCTACACCACTCATCGGTGGACACACTGTGGCAGTGACCCACATACAAAATGGCGGATGATTGGCACAGATGTTAGTTCAGGGTGAATCTTCCTCAGCAAAAAAATCTCTCTTGCAGACTCGATAATGGTGAAACAACAAACAGCATCATTCGTTCAAGCAAGATAAAGTGATCTCTTTATTTTTATACAAAATCCATATCTCTGCCACCATAGCTTCCAATGGCATGTTTTCTTAAATCATTGCTACCTAGTATTTATTAACAATGATGCCATTGTCACTTCTTGTAATGACTTCCTATTATTTTGCATTATATTTAAATAGGTTTTCTTACTAACAAAGTTAATGATCATACAGCTCTCATTTTGAATATTAGAAAGGACGAGCCAGCAATGAACGTTACTCAACACTTGGCAAGTTTGTGATGCTTGATCATATGAATATGCTCTCAGAAGGAAATCTGTCCAGTTGTGTATTATTTATAATAAATATGGCCAGACCTTCCTCATAGTAAGGTGACCAGCTACTCAGTTTTATAAAGCAATGCACTGCTTGTACTCATATATTTTTAAATAATTCTTTCCCCTCTCGTGCATGCCTCTGCTTTTCTCTATCTTCTCTGGAAAGGGGAAGAAGAAAATGTGTGAGATGTGATAGGATAGGAAAACATCAAATAAATCATTTTTAGTACATTCCCTGTCACCAATAAGCTGAGGCCCTTTTCTAGCCAGGGCTGCACATGGCTTTCCTGTGCCAGAGGCACTGTTGCCTTTCTAGGTTTCTTGCTCCATAAAAAAATATTAAGCATTGTATTTTATAATTGCATTCGTGTAGAGACTAACATAATCCAGGCTGGATTATATTCATTTTCTCTTGATGATTAAAAAATAATTAAAACATCTTCCTGGGCCCCTAAAATTCCCATGGGCCCTTGCCATTGTACTTACTCTGCCCAGTGGTTGAGTTAGCCCCGTTACAACCACACCAAGGTTACACTTTTAGCAAATTTGGCCTAATTTTCTAAGTGCTTGAAGTCTTTTGATGTATAAGACAGTTAATCAATTGTTTCATTATCCCAATCTTCATATTATTTAATAAATTATTTTAATTTTAAAATCATTTTTGTGTCATAGGTATATTCTGTAAGCTTGTGCCAATTAATTTTTTAATCAATAGGATCCTTCTTTTCCATTAACTTGTGTTATTACCACAGAGGAATTGAATCTTTATTTCATATCTTGTGATATTGCCACACAGGAGTTGAACCTTCATTTCATATCAATTTCCAGTTCAAATAGCATCTCACATTTAAGCTTTGAGAATCTTTGACTTCTAATTTCTTACCACTCTGCTTCCACTGTTTGCATGATATTTTGTCCTAGAGCTCATGTTTTGACACATATACCCACATTTATGAAAGGTGTTAAAAGTTTAGGGAAATCTTTTTCTAACAGAAGTGATTATACCCAACTTACCTGTGATGTCACTTGGAATACTACTGTCTGGTTTTTTTTCTTAAAGCAAGGACTATAAGAAAATATTCTTAATAGCAAACATCTTTTTAGAGACAAACAGTTATTTACGTTATTTGAGTAGCAAATAAAACTCTAAATACCAGTTCATGAGGCTAGTGCATGCTGTTACTTTCTGATAGTTAAAACTATCCATCCAGTGTGCTAGAGGTTGACTCAATACTATATGCTATGCAGAAAACTATACCAGAACTGGTATTTGAGGAACGCTTAAAGGAATGTATAGTGTTTCCTGATGCTGAGACTATCCTAACTAGTTCCACCAAGTTACTAAGCTCGACAATTTTTCACAGTTTGTCTAGAATGTCTGACAGTTTAGGAAAATTTTAGGGTCAACTGTGGTGGCATTCTCCACAGTTAATTTACAGCCTGGCTTTTTAAACCACATGTGTCTTGGGGTTGTCCTGGTCACAGCACTTATGGTAATTGCATCCTGATTGAATGTCAGGATTTGGTGCAGAATTCCATCATCAGTTCCACATCCTGAAGCAGCCATTCATTCCTTAAAGGAGTCAGTCTCAGCAGGAGTTGAGCCCCAACTATTTACAGCATGTGACTATGCTGAGAAACCCTATCTTAGTGGGTACATGTTAAGTTGGAAAATCTAAGTCAAATACTTCTAATAAATATGATGTTCAATGTACTTAGAACTCATGCAACCATTAGAGATCCTAGCAACTTCAGCTAGGTTTTCATCTTTCTAAAATACTAGGAGAATGATAATATCCAAGAGAAGAAAGTAAAAAAAAATTATTTTCTTTATCCCTCCTACAAATTGAACACATTTGTACAAAAAAAAATCTACAAAAAATTCCCTTTCTCTTTCAATCAATTGATAGATTGATAGACAGATAGATGTCTTTAAAATCTCGTGAATTCTAAATACCATTGACTTGGAAAACAATATGGGACTAAAATATTTGCTGATTTCTCATTTTTGACTATGAGATCATTAAGAATTCTGTGAACAATCTTTATTATGAGAATTTTGAAAATTTGAGAAGTTTTAGTACAATGGTAGATTGCTATAGAATAACATTTTTATTATTCACAAATCCATTATACTGATGATCAAAGTGGCTTCTTAGAATTCAAAATTTAGAGAAGGTATTAGTATTAATCTTAACAACTAGAATATATTTTAAAAGGTTTTTGAGTGACATCAGCATCATGGCAGAGTGATTTGTTCCATTTGTCTCTCCCCTGTAAGTTACAACTAAATGGACATTCATTAACCAGCAGAGGATTCCCTGCACAACACAACAGAACATCTGAGAGATCCATGCAGCCATGTCTCTGAAGGTAGGTGGACTGGATCCCTGAGAGGCAGTGGAACTAGGTGAGCACACTCCTCACCCTCCCTGGCAGCAGTAAGCCAGGTTCCAGATCCTTACACAGCAGCTGGCATGACTGTAAGAGGAGGTGGGGTTAGCCCGATCTGTGTGAACACTTTTGGAGCTGTAGCCTGGCCTGTGGGAGTGCCTACCATGCTGTGGTGGTCCCGCAAGTCATAACACTCTACACCAAGTGGCAGCGACTCAGCCCCTGTGAAGGCACCCACCTGCCAAGTGTAGTGCAGGCAAGAAGGCAGCCTGTCCCTTCAGAAGGCCCCTGCCCATGGAGTCCAGGAGCCTACAGGACCCACCAACTAGTGGCTCAGTCCCTGTGTAGGTGCCCCTCCCACCTAGTAAGGCAGCTCAGCTGGTCCCCTGCCAAGTGTAGTGGTCCCACCCAAGTGAGAGCCATCTGTCCACCTTAGCACAGAGGCCACAGCTACAGTGCCTGACCTACCTGCAGAGTGCAGAGGCTATGCCCACATGAGCATAACCTGCAGAATGCCTGCAGCCAGCCTGTGCAAATGCAGAGCAACCCTACTTGCACAATTTTCAGTACACAGAGCGGGATCAGAAAACACAGCTCCTGCTCCCTTGCACAGTGGCAGGTGGAATCTGTGATCTGATACTACCACAGAAGTTCTAGCAAAGGATCAATTCATCAAACACCATGAAGACCTACAATAACACTTCAGAACAGAAGGAAAATAACAATTCCCCAGAAACCAATCCTGAAGTCACAGAAATTTATAACCTAAATGACAGAGAATTCAAAATAGTTGTCACAAAAAAACTCGGTGAATTACAAGAAAACTCAAAAAGACAGTTCAATGAGCTCAGGAACAAAATTAACGAGCAGAAGGAATACTTCACCAAAAAGATTGAAACTCTAAAAGAAAAGCCAAGCAGAAATTCTGGATATGAAGAACACAATTAATGAGATAAAAAGTAATCTGGAAACCATAAAAAAATAGAGCTGATATAATAGAGGACAGAATTAGTAAATTAGAGGACAGAAATATAGAAATGCTTATGGTAGAGGAAGAGAAAGAACTAAGATTTTTTTTAACAAAGAAATTCTTTGAGAAACATCCAACTCAATTAGGAAAAACAATATAAAGTTTACAGGTATTCCAGAGGGAGGAGAGAAGGAGAAAGGAGCAGAGAGCTTAGTCAAAGAAATAATAGCTGAGAACTTCCTAAACCTGGAGAGAATTGGACTTTACGAGTATATGAAGCCAATAGAACTCCTATTTGCATCAATGCAAAAAGACATCTTCTCCAAGGCATATAATAGTAAAACTGGCAAAAGCAATGACAAAGAAGAAATATTAAGGAGAGTAAGCTAGAAAATAACCTATGAATGAACCCATATCAGGCTTCTAGCAGATTTCTCAGCAGAAACCTTACAGGCTAGAAGAAAATGGAATGATATATTCAAAACAATGAAAGACAAAAACTTTCAGCCAAGAATACTCTATCCAGTGAAACTTTCCTTCAGGTATGATGGAGAAAAAAAAGCTTTCCCAGATAAACAAAAGCCGAGGGTGTCCATCACTACTAGACTTCCCTTACAAGAAATGATGAAGGAAGCCTTCCTACCTGTAACAAAAAGGCAAAGGTTTACAAAGCTTTGAACAAGAAGATAGATAGACAAAATCAGAAAATTGCAGCCCTCTATCAGAACAGGTTAACAAACAATTATATCATAAAAGATAAAGGGAAGGAAAACAAAAAAAAATTATAAACACTTCAAATTAGTCACAAACTCACAACAGAAAAAAGGATAATTTGTGACAACAATAACTCAGAAGGGGAAGAGGAAAGAGATGGAACCTGCTTAGACTAATGGAGATAAGAGGCTATCAGAAAATGAGTTATTTAATCTAAGAGATATTTTATATAAACATCTTGGTAACCACTATATAAAAAATCAGAGCAGAGCCACAAATCATAGATAAAGAGAAAACTCAGAAAACCACCAAACTGAAATGGCAGTCAGAAATACAAGGGAAAAGAGACAAATGGAAATATAGAACAACTGGAAAACGAGATAAAATGGCAGTATTAAGCCCTCATATAATAATAATCACTCTAAATTTCAAAGGATTGAATTCTCCAATCAAAATACACAGAGTGGCTGGATGGATTAAAAATCAAGACCAACCAATATGCTGCCTTCAGGAAACACATCTCAGGTCTAAAGGCAAACATAGGCTCGGAATGAAGGAATGGAAGATGATAATCCAAGCAAATGACAAACAAAAGAAAGCAGGTACTGCCATACTTACATCAGACAAAGCACACTTCAAGATAAAAATGACAATGAGAGACACAGAGGGGCAGTATATAATGATAAAAAGGGATATTCCAGCAAAAGGAAATAACACATATGAATATATATGCACCTAACACAGGAGCACCAAAGTATACAAACCAACCACTAACAGACTTATAGGGAGAAATCGAAAGCAAAACAATAATAGTATGGGACCCCAACACCCCACTTACATCAATGGATAGATCATCCAAAAAGAAAGTCAACAAGGAAACAGTGGCCGTAAACAAAAAACTAGACCTGATTGACTTAATAGATATATATAGAGAGAACATTCCATGCAAAAACAACAGACCACACGTTCTTCTCAAGTGCACATGGAATATTCTCAAAGGTAGATAATATGTTGTGAAACAATAAATTTGATAAGATGGAAATGATATCAGCATCTCTTCCAACCACAATGCTATGAAACCAGAAATCAATTACAAGAAAAAAGCTGGGAAAGGTACAAATATGTGGAGATTAAACACCATGCTACTCAACAACCATTGGATCAATGAAGAAATCAAAAGAGAAACCAAACAATACCTGTAGAAAAATCAAAATGAAAACACAACATACCAACTCTTATGGGATATAGCAAAAGCAATGCTAACAGGGAAATTTATAACAATACAGATCCACCTTAGTAAACAAGAAAATCTCAAGTAAATAATCTTGAACTACACCTAACAGCACTAGAAAAAGAACAAACAAAGCCCAAAGACAGCAGAAGGGAAATACAAATTAGAGCAGAAATAAATGAAATAGAGACTTAAAACAATAGAAAAGATCAATGAAACTGAGAGATTGTTCTTTGAGAAGATAAAAAAAATTGACAAACCTTTAGCCAGACTCACTTAACAAAAGAAGAGAGAAGCCTCAAATTAATAAAATTAAAAATGAAAGAGGAGAAATTACAATGGATACCATAGAAATACAGAAGACTATAGGGAGAATACTATGAAAAACTATATGCCAACAAATTAGGCTACCTGGAAGAAATGGACAAATCCTTAGACTCATATAACTTCCCAAAACTGAATCAAGAAGAAATAGAGAATCTAAATAGACAAATCACAAGTAAAGAGGAAGAAACAGCAATCAAAAACCTCCCAAAAAATAAAAGTCCAAGACCAGATGGCTTCTCTGGAGAATGCTATCAAACATTCAAAGGAGAATTAATACCTATACTTCTCAAACTATTCCCGAAAACTGGAGAAGATGGGACACTTACGAACTCATTCTATGAGACCAAAATTGTCCTGATAAGCAAAACCAGACAAGGACAACACAAAGAAGGAAAACTACAGGCCAATTTCACTGATGAACATACATGCAAAAATCCTCAACAAAATGCTAGCAAATTGAAGACAGCAATACATTAAAAGGATTATACACCGCGATCAAGTGGGATTTATACCAGGAACAAAGGGATGGTTTGACATCCACAAGTCAATCAAGGTGATACACCACATTAAAAAATGAAGAATACAAATCACATAATCATCTCAATAGATACATAGAAAGCATTTGACAAGGTCCAACATCCATTTATGATAAAAAAAAAAAAAAGCCCTCAGTAAAATAGACATAGAAGAAAAGTACCTCAACATAATAAATGCCATATATGACAAACCCACAGCCAACATTATATATAACAGTCAAAAACTGAAAGCCATCCCCTCTGAGAGCAGGAACAAGACATGGGTGTCCACTCTTACCACTTCTTATTCAACATAGTACTGGAGGTTTTGGCAAGAGCAATTAGGCGAGAAAAAGAAATACAACATATCTGAATTGGGAAGGAAGAAGTAAAGCTCTCACTGTTTGCAGACAAATTGAGTCTGTATTTAGTAAACCCTAAAGAATCCACCAGAACGCTATTAGAAATAATCAGCAACTACAGCAAAGTTGCAGGGTACAAAATCAGCTTATGAAAAATCAGTTGCATTTCTATACGCTAATAATGTTCTAGCAGAAAGAGAAGTCAAGAATACAATCCCCTTTGCAATCACAAGAAAAAGAGTAAAATATCTAGGAATAAATTTAACCAAGGAGTTGAAAGACATATACACTGTAAGACATTGAACAAAATCAAAAAAGACATAAAGAAATGGAAAGATATTCCATGCTAATGGATTGGAAGAACCAACATAGTTAAAATGTCCATGTTACCTAAAGTAATCAACAGATTCAATGCAATCCAAATCAGAATCCCAATGACATTCTTCACAGAAATAGAACAAAGCATCCCAAAATTTATATGGAGCAACAAAAGACCCTGAGTACCTAAAACAATCCTGAGCAAAAAGAACAAAACTGGAGGCATCATAATCCCTGATTTCAAAATATACTGCAAATCTATAGTAATCAAGACAGCATGGTACTGGCACAAAAACAGATACACAGATCAATGGAACAGAATTGAAAGCCCAGAAACAAAGCCACTCTTCGACAAAGGAGCCAAGAGCATACAATGGAGAAAGGAAAAATTAATGGTGTTGGGAAAACTGCACAGCCACATGCAAAAGAATGAAAGTAGACCATGATCTTAAACCATACACAAAAATTAACTCAAAATGGATTAAAGACTTGAATGTAAGATCTGAACCATAAAACTCCTAGAAAAAAATATAGACAATATATTCTTTGTCATTGGTCTTAGCAACATCTTTTTGAAATCCATGTCTACTCAGGCCAGGGGAACAAAAGAAAAGTTAACAAATGGGACTACATGAGACTAAAAAGCTTCTGCAAGGCAAAGGAAACCATGAATAAAATGAAAAGACAACCCACCAACTGGGAGAAAATATTTGCAAGTCATATATCTGACAAGGGGTTAATTTCCGAAATATATAAAAAACAGATACAGCTCAACAACAAAAAACCAAACAATCCAATCAAAACATGTGCAGAGGATATGAACAGATATTTTTTCAATGAATATGTACAGTTAGGCAACAGGCATATGAAAAGATGTTCAACGTCACTAATTATCAGGGAAATGCAAATCGAAACTACAATGAGATATCACCTTACACCTTTTAGAATGGCTGTAACTACCAAAACAAAAAATATCAAATGTTGGAGAGGATGTGGAGAAAAGAGAACCCTCGTACATTGCTGGCGGGAGGGCAAACTGGTGCAGCCACTATGGAAAACAGTGTGGAGATTTCTCAAAAAATTAAAAATAGAAATACCATATGATCCAGTTATCCCACTACTGAGTATTTATCCAAAGAACTTGAAATCAACAGTTCAAAGAGACTTATGCACCCCTATGTTCACTGCAGCATTATTCACAATAGCCAAGATGTGGAAGCAACCCAAGTGCCCATCAACTGATGAATGGATAAAGAAGATGTGGTATGTAGATACAATGGAACACTACTCAGCCATAAAAAAGACAAAATCATACTATTTGCAACAACATGGATGAACCTGGAGAGTATTATGTTAAGTGAAATAAGCCAGACAGAGAAAGACAAATACCATGTGATTTCACTCATATGTAGCAGATAAACAAACACATGGACAAAGAGAAGAGATTAGTGGTTACCAGAGGGGTAGGAAGTGAAAGGGGTAAAGGAGGACATATGTATGGTGACAGATAGAAACTAGACTGTAGGTGGTGAGCATGATGTAGTCTATGCAGAAATTGATATTTAATAATATACACCTGAAATTACACAATGTTATAACCCCCAAAATAAGTTAAAAAATGAGAAGATTTAAATAAATAGATAAATACATAAAAAATAAAAATAAAAATAAAAAGGTTTTTAAAACTTATTTATCGTTAGAATACCTGGTCGTTTGTTAAAAGTTTAATACACCCAGGGAGCCAAATTTTAAAAAAGCAATCCAACTGACTCTTAAAATCAAACAAATTTCGGAACCAATGTTTTATGCGAGTGAACCATGTAAGTGTTGTCCCCTCTCCTCTTCATTTCTCCTTTGCTTCTCACTCCCTCCCTCAGAGATGCAAATGTATAATAAATTATTAGGGGAATTAGTGATTAGCCCATGATTAGAAAATGGACATTATAAAACAAGAATGACATCAAACACTTGTTATATCATTAAAAAATGTTTTCTTATAACTCATAAATCTGATATAATATCAATGTTTTCAGTTTATCTCAACAACCCATTTTAGGAATAGAAATCTCCTACATAGACATTTTGACAGGGTAAGGAAGAAACTGAATCTATCACTGCTCTATGAATGTGTTGGAATTCATGAAACTGAAGATCTAACGTGTATGAAACCATTTTAGATGTGGCATTAACTTTTATTTGGGTGGATTATATTTCACAAATTTATTTTACTTATAATTATCAGTCTGCTTGTCTATCCCTCCTTGAGGTAAGGGGGTCTTGTTTTCCTTCCATATATCCATACCAGCATGCATCACAGAATCTAATCTATCACAGACCCTGGAACACTTGCTGAGGAAGTGAACTACTGTTCAGTTGCATATGCACACACACACACACACACACACACAAAATATAAGTGTTTTTAGTGCTAGCAACTGAATCACATTAATCGATTCAAAGACACATTCTATCTCCAGTACAAACATTACAATGAAATATGTGTTACCATAACATTTCTATATTATATTATATATTACTATATTATATTACTATTATTACTCTAAATGCTGATATTAAAATAAAGTATGCTTACATGAGGGCTTCAGTATTGATAATGAAACATTTTGAAGAACTTATTGCTATTGTATCACACATATTATCACTCTAAATAAGATCATGTTACATGATATCTGTCATGTTATGAGATATCTGAATAGATATAACATTTGCTAAAAAAAATCAAAAGATTGTCAGCCCTGGCAAATAATCCTCGGAGGGCCGACTGCAGGTCTTCTCAGCTCAATACATTTGAGGCCACGACAAATTTTGAACTCCGACCTCAGAGAAGGAAGCTTTGGGAATGTTAACAGGATAGATCAGCCAAATCCCATTTGTCTCATCTTATTAGGAGACCCTCAGGATTTGAGTTCTGACCTTCTATAATTATTGACAACTATTTAATTTATCTTTTCATCCATAGCCAAGCCTAGTACAGCTGCCATGGCACATGTAAATTCTTCACTGTTGCCAGCATGGGCTGATTGGCATTCATGCTTGAGTGTCTTTTTTATTTTCTCCTTGGCTGCTGGGAGTAGCCTGAGCAGTGCAGAAACTGAAGAGCTTCATCTATTAGGCATGACAGATTTGTATTCAGCGGTAGATGCCTGACCTTGCTCAACTCCCTCAGCCATTCCCATCATCCTCTTGCCAGATGAAAGAGTCTGCTTAACTCCTGCTTCCCGGCTGTTTCCTTGGCAACAATAACTGAGTCAGTCAGAGAGAATAACTAATAGGAGAATACCTTGGTAGTGGGATTAAGTGCTAAAATAAAAAAAAAAAAAATAGGAAAAAAATCCACAGAATTATCAATGAGGAAAGCTTAAAATTGGGATTTTAAAATAATACCCATTAATGACATTATGCTTTCTTATTAACCCATTTTACTTTGTGGTAAGACTTACAGATTTTCCTCAAGATACTCTAGCCTGAGAACAAAGTATTTAAGCTTTTAGTATCCATTTGAGTTGTATGATGAAAACAGATTAGTTTTGAATAAAACTTGTATTGTTTTAGAAGTTAGATGACTAGGTGGAACAAGATCTGTACAGGCAGTTTCTTGACTGGGAGGAAGAACTTTGTAATGAAATATGTACAATCTATTTTTTTTTTCTTCCTGTGAAGGTGATTTGCCTTTTTAAGGTATTAGCCCTGGAAGATCATAAACATTCAAGTTTCATTTTCCTTTAGGATTCTGTCACTTTTAGCCCAATTCTTACTATCTAAAAGATTCATCAGCATTCTTGCTTTATTTTATTTTTTGACAACACCTCACAACGTTGTCAAAAGTCTCAGAATCCTTGTGGAATTCTTAAATTCGCAGTGAAATTCATAGCATCAGCTGAAAACTAAACTCATAAATTGTTCAATAAAACTTTGATGCAATTTTATAAAATAATTTCAGATGACTTTATATCTTAATAAGAATTCACGCAGCTAAGAGATCCAGTACAGAGAGATTCCCACAGCTGGGCTGTAAGATAGTTGGATAAAATGTTTCTATTCTGGACATCCCCAGTGATTTCATCATTCTTTATTAGTTTTGTCTTGGGCACAGAAAAGTTTTAAATGATTTCTAAAATCTGCTTTTTCTATTATTTTAATCTTATTTTTCTACTCATTTTTAATATTTACTGAGACTACTTAACATTTGAGTGTAGTCAACTGGATCTAATAAATACTAGAGGATAGTAATAATGTAATAACATTAATTTAGATGATCTCCTACTTTAGAACTCTGTATTAAATGAAAGCTTAGCATTACTTATGTTAAGATTATGCATTGCTATTACTACAAATTCTGAGAGTGCAGTTAACTTCTATTATAAGAATCATAATTACAGTTGACAACAGAATTTAACAAAGCTTATTTATCTGTTTTCCAATTAAAATAAAATATCAGACACTTTCATTCATGCTTAATGCTTCTGGTTAGAATGGATATTCTGCTTTGCAATCTTTCATAAAGGTAAAATGTAAATATATTCCAATCGTTCATCCCTGGTGCTCTATTCAGGAGATCTAATTAACCACAAAATAAAGTCTGAAAGAGATGAGCATTCCTTGGTGCCACATCACAATGTAGAGATAGCTGCTCAGCCACCTTCAGCAAGACATGGGATTGGACGGTCTGTTTATCTCCCCAAGGGTATCCTCTGTCCATCACAGAGGAAGCAGCTGCCTTTGCTGACAGAATTGATAGGGGAAAGGCTTTCATATAGTGTTTTTGCATTGTTCTACAAAAATGGAACAAAATTCTATTGGCTTCCTACTGCTGCTATACATTGCCACAAATTAAGTGGCTTGAACCAACACAAATGTATTGTCTTACAGTTCTGGTGATTAGAAGTCCAAAATCAGTCTAACTGGACTAAAGTCAAGGTGTTGGCAGGGATGGTTCCTTCTGGAACCTCTGAGGGATAATTAGTTGTATTGCCTGTTGCAGCTTGGAGAGGCTGCCTGCATTCCTTGGCTCATAGTCCCTTCCTTTCATCACTTCAAACTCTTGCTTCTGCTGTCTCTTCTCCTTCTACTGACTCATGCTCCAGCCTCCTCTTCTGAGGACACTTGTGATTGCCTTGGGTTTACCTGGCTAATCCAAGCTAATCTCCCCATCTCAAGACCCTTAACTTATTCACATCTGTAAAGTCTCATTTACCATGTAGGTTAGCATGTTTATATTTCCCAGGTATTAGGATGTGGATATATTTCCTTGGAGGAGGAAGAGCCTTATTCAGCCTACCGCAAACACCAACAACTTAGTCTTCTAAAATGCATGCAGAGTAGGCACTCAACAAATATTTCTCAAATGAATAAATGAGAATGAATACACTGAGATGTACAAAAAACAATATTATGAAAATGCACAAGTGATTGTATCAAAAGGAGAAGGGCAGCTTTCAAGGGAGTCATGCAGGAGAAACTGAACAATTGCATGGTCAGATCTCCAGTTGAGTAGACAGTAGGGGCTGGAAGGTAGAATTTCAATTTGAAACAGTTTGGTTAGTTGTGCTGGCATCTAGTTTATTATTATTATTATTATTAGATCTTTAATATTTATATTGTTTTCATGGGAAACCAAAATTAAAGGGTAGAGAAGATATTGGCTATAAAATATGACAATTAAAGACATCAAAAGAAATATAATGAAGGGTTTACTTATGCTTTTTATTGGAGTTTATAGCCTTATGGTGGATTCTAGATCCTCTTTAACTTTATTCCAGGAGATCCAGTAGGGAGACAGGGGCAGGATAGGAGCAAATGAAGGATTAAGCAGAAAGCTCAAGCAATTGTTTAAAAATCAGCTACAGTTTATGATATGATAATTATTATTATGATCCTTGTCTATGATAGCATTACCAGAATTACTATGCTAAAAATATCATAACTACTCTATAATGAAATAAAATGTATTAATATTTAGTGTGGTGCATTTTATACAAAATACATTCTCAAAAAGTTTACAAAGCTAAATAATGTACTTAGAAATATGTATCAAAAGAAAGAAAAGAGGGAAAGTAAAAAATGATGAAGCACAAAGTAAAGATGGCTTTATGGTATTTGAAATGAGCCTTTAGGGCATGATACTAAAAGGGTTGAAGGAAGGAAAACCTATAGCACTGGAAGGGGTGAGGGATCTCTCTGGGAGTCTTATAAAGACACTAAGCCTATTTGTGAGGGTGCTACCCTCATGACCAAATCACTTACCTGAGGCCCCATCTCCTAATACCATCATATTGGGTGATAGGTTTTCAAACTGTGAATTTAGGGGGTACACAAACTTTCAGACCATGGCGTTTTGATATTCTAATTGTCCCATATTTGGCCTGTAGGAGTCCTTCTAAATATCCACTGTGTCCTTTTTACATGTTCTAATTACATTGTAATCTGGATCATTTCTAAAATACTTTACCACAAATCCCCAAATAATGTCACGGAAAGCACATGAAGTCACATAGAATTGCGTTTCAATTCTGACACTGCTAGTTCCTAGGTGTGCAGTCTTAGCAAGTAAAACCTGGGTCTTGGTTTTCTAATCTGTAAAATGGGAATGAAGATTAATGAGAAAGCTTATGTAAAGCAACTAGCCCAGTGCTTAAAATAGTAATGATAACAATAGCTAATATTTATTGAGCACTACATATGTGTCCTTAAATTCTCCAAGACAGATAGGAATTAAGTAACCTGTCCTTGACCGTACAACTAGTAACTTTCTGAAAAAGCTTTTGAATCCAGGAAAAGTCGCTTTAGAGGCATAGCCAGAAGATAATACATGTAAATTCTGTTATATTAAATGTTATTTTTATTGTAATGAGAGCAGAAATAAGAGTTATCTTTATCTATGAAATAGCAGAGGGTCCAACTAATTCAGTTAGAAGACATAGGCTTAAGAGTTGCATTAGTCTGTGAGCCTTCATCTCCCACCCCCAACCCCCATGCCCTTAAGCATAAGATTAGAAGAGAGTGAGGGAAGTATCTGTGATTTAGCAGACTATCAGGAGACATGCAAATTAATTTACATTTTCTAAAATCTCAGTTCTAATTAAAAAAGAATGTTTGGCAATCTCATAGTTTCAAATGCCATACGGGTCACAGGAAAGCAGAAGAAAGGAGAGAGAAAATGTTTTAGCTATTGCAGTAGAGTTATAGAAGAGAGAGAGAGAGAGAAAGACCGGAGTGAGGGAAGGAAGGAAGGAGAAAAAGAAGGGAAGGAGGGAGGGAGGGAGAGAGAGAAAATAACAAGTTGCCCTCGCAGAGGACAACAGCGGTTGTCTCAGGGGTCAGATGCCTAGAGGTACATGTGCCATCTCTTGACAAGCCTTGAGCACTCAGATCATTTGTATAGGAAATAGTCTAATTCTAATACTTACCTTCCAAGAAGAGATTGTGTTGCAAACAATGGCGGGAGGAATGGGGTGTGCTTATTTTAAGATCAGGAGATGGCTACCATCCTTTTATCTCTGGCATTAAAGAAACATTGTCCACAGAGAGAAAGCTCTGAGGATTCACTTTTGACATAGTGGATGTCACTACTATCCAGACCCTGGTGGTGGAAGAAAGGTTCTCATTTAACCTTCACCTTAGTCTTATTCTACACAATTAACATTTGCTTCCATGGCTGCCTTCTTGAGTTCTCTGACAACAGTACAGTTTTACTTTACGGGTAAGATATAGTAGAAACAAATTAAACTGGAAACAATTACACTCTTGAAATAGTCTCAAAGAGGTGTCTCCTTCCAGTTAGTGTCAAAATATCAGAGCCCAAGGTTGATGATTCACTAGGAATGGTTGGTGTATCTGTCCTCTCCCTGAAGGTGTCTTAGTGGGTATGCACACTGTACGTGCACTTGGCAGTGTGTTCGTTTATGACGCCAAGGGAAGTTGTCATGTCACAAAATCAAAGAGATGAGTAGGGGCTGACTAAAAGAGCTACAGTCATGTGCCACATAACAATGTTTTGGTTAATGATGGACCACATATAAGATGGTAGTCCCATAACATCAGTACTATACAGCCTAGGTGCATAGTAGGCTATGCCATCTAGGTTAGCGTAAGTACACTCTGTGATGTTCCCATATTGATGAAATTGCCTAACGACATATTTCTCAGAATGTGTCCCTGTTGTTAAAGGATGCATGACTGTAGTTATATTAACCCCTGGGGACTGAGCCATGAAATACTGCACAGGACAAAATGAAGGTAATGATCAGAGCTAAATCCACAGACCTTCTGGGGACCCTTTAACAGTGGTGCTAACCCAAATCTGTATTAAGCCCGAAAAAATGGGGAGGCTGAACATTACATAAATAATTTTCTAGACTGCTAGTCACACACCAGCATACTGCGAACAATAAGTACACAAAGGTATTTGTTCAAAATATTTGAGTTCCTATGTGGCTACTTAGCCAAAAAAACGAAGACAACTCACTTTTTCCTGACATGTTTGTTGTCCTTTGTTCCGTAGCCATCCTCCCAGGATGGAAATAAAATGCGGAGTCTTAGCTTTAAGACAGTTTCTTTTTACTGGAGGTGCCATCAAGATCTTGGTGATTCCCTAGGACAAGTAGCAGTGCTGCCTGACACTACCACTGGGCTGTTTACTTTAGTGTGTTGACATTGATTTCTCTCCTCTTGGCTCGCAGAAGTCCCAAGTGCCCCACTGACCCATTACCTGAGCCTGTAATTACTCCAGCAGCAGGGAATGAAAAGGGCATATCACTTCTGCTTTCAGGGAATGACAGACTCAGGGATATAAGCAGGCCCTGCATTAAGGCCAATCTCTCAGGAGAGCTTAAAGACTCCCAAGCCTTGATTCGAGCATTTTTGCATCAATAGAGGCCATGCTCATTATCACTAAAGGCTGCAGAAAGTTGTGGAGTTGGCACATGACTCTGAAATTGCCTCATCGTAAGGGCAGATCCTAATGCCCATATTGGAAAACCAGACACAAAAAATTCAATTAGTATAACTAGTTAGCTTCTCTTTTTCAGAGTACCACTATTTAGTGAGTTCTTTCCTACTTCATTAAAAAAAATGATAAAATGTTCATATCTTCTAAAGTGAGCTGGTTGTTCGCAAGCCATTTTTAGGGACACATTGATTTTTTTAAAAAGTATTTTTAAATGATAGGGGTGATCATTCCAAGAATTTTTATTCCTTAGAGTGTCTGAGATCCAGAACATTTTGTAATTTTGTGAAATCCATTTCCATATTCTCCAAGGCTCTCTATATATTATATTAAACGACTTCTAATTTTTAAAAGTGTGTGTGTTTCCAGCCTAGTATTCAAGCTGTATTCTTATGAGTGTGTGAGCTTTGCTTCCTCCAACAGACAGTCTGCTTAGCTGATTTTTAAAGTTAATTATGGTGCAGTGAAATCTAAAGGTCAGACCATGTCTATTTTCCTGGCTTGTTCACTGCTGTGGGTGTATGGGCACCAGATAAATCCCTTCACTGCTGACCCATCTAATAACTTTCCTGTACACTTTAACCTATTTCTTCTTCCAGGTTTTTAGACTCTTCAGTCAGTTTTAGGATCTTTAGAATAGATTGTTACAGTGCACACCACTCAAAGATTCCATGAAGATCCCTTTAGGAATTTCAAATCGTAAAGTATAAGGCAACCTTTCTGCAATATGCTCCCAAGTTATCTGCATATTTCACAAGTTGCCTGGATAACTTTCTCTTATCTTTACTACTCAAAAAGAAAATTAAATTTCAGGGAGAATTTTGAAAAACATGTAATGCTTAGAGTTAGTTCCTTAGGCATGGTTAGCTCACAGTTTTGCAAATTATCTTTTTATTTGCTTATTCATTCATTGACTCCATTCACTCATTTATTCATTCATTCAGTGATTTCTTATTGACCAATAATCTGGGCATATCACTATGCTAAATTCCAGAAATGTAAGAACACAGGCGACGTAGAACCTAAAGTAACTATGTGAACATAACCTGAATTAGAAATACAGAGCCAACTTCCACCAGTGAGAGAGAGAACCAAGCTAGATGCCGTCTGCCATCCATGACAGCAGAAGTTGGACGGTGTTCAGGAAAGAAGAGAGGACCTTGCTGGAATGGGAACTGGGAGGTGATCTGAAGCAGTGTATTTTGTGTTTGTTTGTTTAGGGTGTATATCTCTTCTTTGAAATAAGCCAAAATAGTCACACATAATTAAAGTAATATGCTACGACTCCCTATAAAAATTTGAAGCCAATAGTTGTGGTAGAATTGTATTCTCATAACTGATCATAGCTCAGCTGTCCCGAAAATCACTTCTGGTGTGCTTTCATAGCTACATTAGAGGGGTTGTATTTCCTATTGTTGCTGGAACTTTATTAAGAAGACAGTAGGTTCTGACTCCATGCTTATTAAGTAATTCATTTCCTCTGCCACAATTTGAATACAAATATTCTCAAATAAGGGAACGTTAAGCATGTGAGTATGTTGATTTCTCTGCTTCAGTATCACTGGACCCATAAATGTGGGCTTAGAGGAATGATCTAGAAACAGGGCTGGAACTAGGGTGAGGCAAGTGAGGCTTTTGCCTAGGGTGCAAAATTTAGGAGAGTACCAAAGCACTCTGTAATCAAGACAATATTTTAATGCAATACTTTTTTAAAATCAAAATTAATGCAAAAAAATGCCTGACAAACAAAATATGAAAATTTTCGATAAAGACAGGATTTGCATTACCGAATTTTCCTCTTGCTTCAGGCTCCAATGTGGCTCAGTGTAGTACTGATCCAGGATGGTTGTAGACCTAGAATAGAGGCGTGTGTGCCATAACAGCCACAGAACTTTAACTCTGGGTTACATTATTTCTTGGATTTTCTTTTTTTGAGACCTGCCTACTTGATATTCTGGCGATCCTAAAAATGTGATTGTATATCATTGGAAGATTTCTACTAATAGGTATAGATTTTGAGATGTTGGAAGTAGAAGAACTCTTGGAAGTCAAATGGCAGTCCAGAAATATGAACTGATTATCAAGTGAGTAAGTGTAGAGTTTGGTCTAGAATCTTCCCTTCTGACCCCCATCCCAGTGCTTTCACTGAGTCATCCTCCAACTTGGGGCCTGAGTGGTTCAAGAGGAGAAGTAGGTTATTGTTTAGAGCTCCTATCTGTGAAACCTCCTAGAGCCCTTCTATGGAAATTCAGTTTAACCTTCTAACATAAAAGGAATACACCACATGGGAGTAGACAAAGAGCAGATAAATTAATTCCCGTGTATGATTATGTAAATGCATTCTGGTTTTCATGTGTGCACTTAACGGGTTAGCAATCATAATTTTAAATACTGTACTAAGAAATGGCATCATTTGGAGATTTGTAAATTAAATATGTTCATGTATTAACTGGCATTCTTAGAATTCCAGATCTTGGACAAATAGGGTGAGAAGAAGCTGTAACTAAAATGTTTTACATATGACAGAAATATGTTCCCTCTGATGCCATTTTTCGCCACCGAAGGAGTTCCTTAGCAAACAGTCTGAATTTCCCAGTAAAGAAAGCCAGGCACCTTCTTGGGGTGCTTGTATATTTCGGGAGTAGCAAGCTACTTTTGTTGGCAACTGAAAATGTACAAATTCTCATTCTGGTCCAAGGGCTGTTAGATTTCTGCCCATTTGTTTTCTGAGCTTATCTGTCTCTAAAAGATCCTATTCCCAGAGTATCCAGCTCAGAATCCACACCTTTTGTTTCTTTCTCATGGCCTCTGCTTTATCTCATGGGCCCTCGATCAGGAAAGGACGTATGTGCTTATTTATTTGTATATTGTTAAATAATCAAATTTCAGACGACACAAGTAGGAGCCAACTTAAAGGAGATAAATACTCATATTTGTGATAAGTGCATTGTTTTTGAAAAGACTGTGATTTATTCATACTCTTAACTTCATCAAAACCCTGACGAGCTGTGCACCTTAGACAGTAAGTTACCTGATTTTCACTCACCCATTCCGATCCCCTCCCCACTGCACATCCCATTTTTATGAGGCGGTTTCCAGGGCCTTGGAAATAGAATGCGTTTTTTGCAGGTAATAGGTTATTTTCTTATCAGTCTCTGACAATTTGTAGTCTCACACCCTTGCTTTCTGCCATCATGCCTGCCTGAAAGAATCATTCTAGTGTGACGAACTTTTGAATGTCCTCTTTAGTATATTTGTGAGGCCTGCCCAAGGCATTTTGTCAGCTAGCCTTCTTTCACACCTACCTGTGACCTGAGATGAGAGAGTAATCTGAGAAGCAGAGGCTGTTTGAAACCCTAGCCTGGCTTTCCTAGATTTCTGTCATTTTTTATTTTATTTGACTGTGGCAGTTTCACGGGTATATCAGAGCCCTCTGATATCTCTTAGGGGAAACTAGTAAAATCCCTGACACATGAGATGGTTTTCTGTTTCATTCTATTGAACTTTTTGGCGATTGGGCTTGATGGGTTAAAACTCAAAGGAGGTGTCTTATTTCCCATTGCTGCCTAAACCAGATTCTCAGCTAAGGACATTAGTGCATTTTGCCATCTGCAAAATGAGAGTGGAATGTGCTGTTCCTAGCTTTCTGCCGTATGCCTAGTTCTTGCTTGCTCGCAAGACACATTTGCTTGCCTGAGACTGGCAGGGTGTATGGGGCATTCCATCGTAAGCTGGAACTCTGGGCACATTATTCTTTCCAGGGCTGGGATATACTTTTACTTGCCTCGAGAAGCTGTTCAGTGAGGGCTGACTTGGATGTGGGTCGGATATGGCTTGGCCACCTGGTAGTGAAGATGTAACGAGAGGAGATAATTCACACTAGGACTTCTGGTAAGCCTCAAGAATTGAAGATCTAACAAAAGACTTCAGGCCCTGCTCTGAAAGAGGAAGAAAAATCTCAGACTTTGAATAAAGATCAAAGATTGTGCCAAGAACAAAAAGAAACACTGAGACATATTGGAGACGAACCACAGAGAGCATTTTACCCACTACATGTCTTATATGATACACATAGAAGAATCTTCGATCTCACTTCTACCATTTTATGTGTTCTTAAATTGGCCCCATTCTTCTACCCTTTCTAAAAAGAACTTTTGTTCAATGCTGAACTCTAGTTGGGCAAAGTTTAAATGACTATCCTGGAGAGAGCAGAGATGGGTTTGATGCTTATAACCTTTGCTTCACACTTTAATCCCAAATGGAAATATGGAAAAAAAAGAGGACATAATTCCTAATCTCAAAGGGTTTGTACTAAAGTTTATCATTCCTCTTCAATCTGAATTTACTTAGAAGATATTGCCGGGTGACTAGTGCGATAAAGAAATTACACTGTTTATAGGTGACCAGTGACCATGTGCTCTTTCCCAAAGGTAGCATAGGCACATATTAAGAGACATTTCCTGCTTCATGATGCCATAACATTTTAGATGGTGCCCAGCTCATGTAGGTAGACTTGGAAGAAAATAATCTAGGTGAGAGTGAGGGTTATGATTTTCCTATGATCTGTTTATGCTCAATATATGATTAATCTATTGTTTTATTTCAGGTTTTGTTTCTAGGTTTTATCCTTTTTTCTTTGTTTTTGGTTTCTTATTTATATCAATCTTACTATTCTCTGTCACTTATTATCTGTTTGTTGTCTTTTTCCCTTACTATCCTCAAGTGGATAATCGCTAGAGGAGTAATGCATCAGAGCAAAAGAAATTTACTTTAAGCATAAAACTCAAAGCATTTTTTAGAGATTTAGAAACTTTAAATTTAAAGCAGTGGCTTTTTGCTTATTTATTTTCTTTTATAGCTTTTCTATTATGGAATAAAGACTTGTACAAAATAATGTACACACCCATGTGCACATACCCAAGCAGCTCAATTAATTCTCACTTGATTCCCTCCGATGAAGAAATAGAAATTTCCAGCTGCCCAAAGAGCACGATCATGACCTTCCCAATGGCTTACCTCTGTTTCCCACCAAAGGAAGACAATATCCTGAGTTGTATTGAAATCAGTTCCTTACTTTTCATTAGAATTTTACTTCCTAAGCAAGTACCTCCAAACACTATTGTTTAGTTGTTCTTGTTTTTGAGCTACATGTAAATGGGATCACCCAATGTGTATTCTTTTGTGTCTAGCTTTTTCTCTGGGCGTTATGTTTATGAGAATCATCCATGTTTTTGCATAGCTGTAGTTTGCTCATTTTATTGCTGTTTAGTGTTCTGTGTTATCAGTATACCATATTTCACTTCACCATTCTACCAATGTTGGTGTAGGGGAGGAAGACATTTCCTCTCCCCAAATGGGGGTTCGTCTGGCCGGAGAACGAATTAAATTCACATGAGACAGAATAGCAAGAGAAAATGAAACAAAGCTTTGTGAGGAACCATGGCCCGGGGCCTTTCTTCCCTGAAGGAAGAAAGGGCACGGAAGAAGTGGGGTGCACAGAGTGGTTATATGCCCCCAAACAGGGTGTTTCACATGTGATTGAAATGTCCCTCCCACAACAGTCACAAGATTGCCCCGTCAGCACAGGGCTTGATGGACACAGCAGGCAGTGGTCGGCTATCTCAGTGGTGGGTATAGCAGGTGGCAAGTCGATTGTCTGGAGCTGGGCGGTCACAGGTGAGCGCAGCAATCAGTTCCTAGCCTAAGGAAAGATGCTTAATCCTTAAAGAAATGCCAACGTTGGGAGGGGGAGGGAAATTAGTTACAGGAGGTTACCAGACTAGCACAATAAAATGCAGATTTAAGTCCTTGCCTTGGGTATTGATTAAGAGTTTCTAGAGAGAAGGTCATCTCCTTTCTTCTTCCTGGTACAGAGAGGGAGGCACCTTTTACAGATAGAGATTTACCTTGCAAATGTAAACGTGTCCTAAAGAAGGGCAAGTTCCATTCCTCAGAGCCTCCTTCCCTGTCCCAGTTTATCAAAAGCAATCAGCCTCAAATAATCCTCATGCTAAAGAGACATATCTTGGGGTGGCCGATTTCAGGTCCCCACAATGGATACTTGGATTGTTTCTAATTTATGGCTGTTATGCTGGTCTGAACATTCTTAGACATGTCGCTTTTGGTTCACCAATGTACTCTTCTGTTGGGTGGATATCTAGATGTGGAATTGCACATTTCAACTTCAGTAAATAATGTCAACTTGTTTGTCAAAGTGGTTTTATCAATTTATACTCCCATCCAGCGTTTATGAGAGTTGCCATTACTCTACCTTCTCACAAGCACTTTCAGTCATTTTAATTTTAGCCAATCTCATGGGTAGGTACTGGTTTTACTTCATTGTAGTTTCAATAATCTGCACTTCCTTGATAACTAATCAGGGTGGCCACGCTTTTATATATTTATTGACCATTTGGGTATCCTCTTTTGTGAAATGCCTATTCAGATCCTTTGTCCATGTTTACATTGATCGATTGCCTTTGTATATTGAATCTGTTGATAAGTTTGAGGAGACATGCTATCATTACAGTATTGAGTATTTTGATACTTTGCAAAGTTCAGTATTCCAATATTCCAATACTTAATCCAATACCTGCAATACTGATTCTTTGCAATATTGAGTACTTGTGTTCTAAAACTTGAATATTTACTAGATCCTCTTTACATTTTCTAAATATTTTATAGTTTTCTGTGTAGAAGTCTTGCCCATCTTGCATGAGATTTAATCTGGAGTTTCCAGCCTTCCTCGCTCTCTCCCTCCCTCTCAATCTCCTTTTCTCTCTCCTTCCCCTTCTCTCTTTCCTCCCTTTCCCCCTCCATCCTTCTCTCCCTTCTTTCCTTCCTCCCTTCTTCTCTTCCTTCCTTCCTTCATTCCTCCTTCCTTCCTTCCTCCTTCCTTCCTTTCTTCTTTGCCTTATTTCACCAGCTAGACCTTCTAGCACAGCACTGGTTCTCAACTCAGGGCAATTTTGCCTCCCAAGAGAGATTTGACAGTGTGTAGACATTTTTGATTGTCACAACTGGAAGAATGCTACCCGCACCTAGTGGATAGAGGCCAGGTATGCTGCCAAATATCCTCAATACACAGGACAACCCTCCACAACAAAGGATGTCTGGCCTCAAATGCCAGTAATGCGAACATCAAGTAACTCTACAGTATAGGGTTGTATAGGAATGACAATAGTGGATAGCTTTGCCTTGTTTCAACAGCCAAGTAGAAGCTTTTAACATTTAACCAATCAATATAATGTATCTTGCAGGCTTTTAGTAAATAACTTTTATTAAATAAAAGACATTTTCTTCTATTCCCTCTTTGCTGAGAGCTCTTATTGTGTGCCAGACATCATAGCTGCAAAAATATTTAAGGAAGCAAATTGAGACCTAGAAAGATGTTATCTTTCTCCAAAGAGAATTCACATTGCTTCTGCCACAAGATTCCCTTAAGCAGATATTGAGATAACTAAAAACTGAGCTTCAATCCATATGTCTACATACTTTAGACTTACTCTTACTCACTAGGTACAGCATGCGTATCTATGTCTACATCATCAATATCTATATATATTTCCCTAGAATCCCAGATTAGGAAGGTTTACCAGGGCTCCCCCAACAACCCACTCACTGGTCTCAGACACAAATCTTGGTAGCCTTCGTCCATCAAGTCTGTCCAAAGCAGTATCATCCTTAGGACCTCATAATCTCGCCTTATTAAAACTAGCAAGTTTCATGGAGTAAAATGGGTCTTAAACTCTGGGATCACTTTCCCTTGCCCCTTTTCTCCCCATTTCCCAGTAATTCTTCACTCTATTTTTAGCTCTCCAGTGCCTTCAAGCAGACTTGTTTTTAAGTTTTGTTCTTTTTTTGTAGAGATTCCTAATGGGAAGATTGTTCTGAATTATCTAGTCCACCATTACAGGAAGCAGAATTCTTGTTTTGTGTGTATATGCATTTGTTAACTTATTTCTAGATAACCCATTAAGAAAATCAGCATTAAAAATTCTAAAAACACTACTTCTAGGGAATAGTGCATATTCAGCCATGAACTATTGAAAATGTTGAGATATGCTCATACTTCCCATGCCAAAAACACTGTTCTTATTTGAATGAAAACTTTGAATTATTTTTCCTTTAATTGCTATAATCGCAATTCATATACTTAAACAGAAGAGATGTCTACCTACGCTGACCATCCCTGAATTAGGAAAAGAATAATTAAATAATTAAAAAGTAATTCTGGAATAAAGTGAGGTGACTTATAGCTCCCCGATTTTTCAGCTGAATTAGCACAACTTCTTTAATTGCCGTGTCAATATCATCAATAGTTAGATGTGTAGACAGATACACAAAGCCCACAGTTGGCATTTTCTCTCTGCTCTGTATTAGGCAGAAACATTAAAAGACTGTTCTTTATCTTAGGAGTAGATTGGAAGTTAAGTCAAATCAGGTAATTTAGCAGTCAGTAATTTTTAAACCTTTAGGGACTTCCATACCTGACCAAGGAGAAAACAGAATTTTTGCCATTTTGGTACAGATTTAAGAGAAGGAAGTAGAAATCAGAAGCAGCCACCAATTTTGGGTTTGACTTCTCTATTCTCTTAGTTACATACAGCAACCCAGAAAAACATCCACTGTACTATCTCTGCTTTTTTCATAAACAAGGATTTTACAAGCTGGGCTTATTAGTCGGCCTTTTGACAGTACAAAAGTTTGCTTAAGTTGCTTTAAAAGAGGAAGAAAAAACCAATTCTGTCATAATCTTTAGATCCTCAGTTTTAATTCTAAGCATTTATACTGACAGGATGAATATATGTCCATTTTCCAAATTTTCCCTGCAAACCTATAACCCTGTTGGAACTAATTGAATAACTGCATATGTAGTAGAACTTCTAAAGGTAATGAACCTGAAAAGAAGTGAGAAAAATGAAAATTCAGCCAAGCACCAGTCATTTTGGATATTTTAGTTGTTTTGCAATTTGTAGTTTCAATTTTTAAAAATTCTCTTGAATGCTTTGTCTCACTGATCCATCAGGAAATGAGAGCTGTGTTGGGGGGGGCGGTGCAAAAGGAAGAACACAACCATTTCATCGTGGCCTGAATATTGGTCTGGTTGGATACTGGATGTTCTTTTTGCTATTGCTTTCGACCTGCCCTGAGTGTATGCATTTAGAAACCACTAGAGAAAAAAAAATTACCTAAAATAAGTAAAACCTTGTCTTATACCTGGGTAGTGTAATATCAAAAATGTATTTGAAATATTTTTGGAACATTAAGATACTGTTAACTTTGGAGAAAGGAAAACAATGTTGGCTTTGTGCTAATAGCTCATTTTTTTATCAACTCCTTGACATGATGTTGAGCATTTAGTGGATGCTCACTCTGCTAAGTACTTTTTACTTACTTTTTCCACCATTCAATCCTCACAACACTACTGTGAGAGGTGTTCTGTTGTACAGTTGAAGAGAATGAAGGTTAAAGTGGTGAAATAACTTGCCAGGCACCCAGAGAGTAAATGACAGCATCTGAATTTGGACCCAGGTCTGACTGTATTGTGAGCAACAGGGCTGCTCTGTCATGAAGTGGGGGCTATACAGTGATTGAATCTTGGGTATCTGAACAATGTAATGGATAGATAGAGCAGTATATAAACTATGAGATTTCAGCTATCCTCAGATAAGGATAAGGAGCTTGAGACACATTTATTAGACTCCAGAGGGGCATCCTTGAAAGTGTGGGGAGAAAATCTATTCCACTTTCCATTATAAATCCCGTGTTGACAGGATTCTGCTGGTAGAACTGGGTGTTAACCACATTCACTGGGTGAATCACTGGGTAATGAAAGCAGAATAAAGCAACAGAATATGGTGACTTACTCTGTTTGCACTACCTTGAAATTATTTTAGCTTTCAGCATCCAATTGTGTAACTGCTATGCATATTACTTGTCATTATTACTTACAGGACTTGTCACTTAATTTCAAAATTGAAATTAGTATAGTAACTTACGTTTCAAAAATTCCGTAAAAAATGATCCTCTTTCACTTGGATTCTTGCTCATGATTGATTCATAAAACCAATAATATGCAGGGCCAGTATTTTGAGAGTTTTTCTTTTAAATGAGTTTCTAGGGCTTCAATGATTCCAAAAATCCCATTAAAGTGTATTTTAAAAATTAAACTGAACCCACCAAATAACACACCCCTGAATACTTATTTGAAAAGAATGTAAAACAGAAGGTTAAAGAAGTTGATGTATATTTCATTGTTTTTAAAATATTTATATGGGATGAAAATTCAGCAAGTTGAATCTTTTATTCAGAGGCTGCTCAGTAAATAAACTACAGAATATGTAAGATTCATTTTTACATAGTTAGATATAATTTATTAATTCCATTTCAATACCAGTGAAAGGTTTAGAGTAGTTTAATGATTAACATGATAATTTGTAAAACATATATTTTTCCTCATTCACTTCCCTTTTGAAAATCTCCTGGTCTTACCTCTACATGATTTTCATTAGCCCTGATCTGTTTTTCCCAGAAAAACAGACCCCATTATTCTTTTTTCCCTCTGTTTATTTGTTTTACCAACAGATTTTTTGAGATATAATTCGCATACCATAGATCCTATTATATTTTAGTTACGTAGAAGTAAAAGTTGACCTTATGTCAGATGGGCACAGGTCATAATAAGAAAAGTTTGGAAAGTAGGTTATTTTTAGAATTATCAAAGCAGAAAAGCCTTTATTTTTATCAAAATCTGCATCTCATTTAGAAATAGTAGATGCATTTCCTGTGTTAACATCAAATTACAAGTTAGTCCCATGTGTTAAGCTAACAATCTAATTAAACAGCTTTCTTTTCTTTGTTTCTTAACTTTTGAAGACTGTTCTTTTTTAGACCAGTGTTAGGTTCACAGCAAAATTGAGAGGAAGTTTCAGAGATTTCTCATATCCCCCTTGCCCCTACATGTTCATAGCCTCCCTTATTAGCAACATCCCCCCGCCTCCCCAGAGTTATACGTTTGTTAGAATTGATGAACCTACACTGACCATCGTAATCACTCAAAGTCCATAGTTCACGTTAGGTTTCACTGTCAGTGTAATACATTCGATGGGTTTAGATAAATGTATAATGACATATAGTCATCATTATAGTTTCATACAAAGTCTTTTCACTGCCCTAAAAATCCTCTGTGCTCTGCTTATTCATTGCCTCCTCCAACCAACTCACCCTCCCCCAACCCCTGGCAACCACTAATCTTTTTACTGCCTCCCTAGTTTTACCTTTTCTAGAATGTCTTGTAGTCGGAATCATATAATATATGACCTTTTCAGATTGGCTTCTTTCATTTAGTAATATGCATATAAGGTTTCTCCATTTTTTTTTTCATGGCTTGATAGACATTTATTTTTAGTGCCGAATAATATTCCGATGTCTGATGTACCACAGCTTATTTATCCGTTTAGCTATGGAAGGACATCTTGGTTGCTTCCAAGTTTTGGCAATTAGGAATAAGGCTTCTATAAATATTGTGTGCAGGTTGTTGTGTGGACATAAATTTTCAACTCCTTTAGGTAAATACCAAAGAGTGAGATTGCTGGATTGTACTGTAAGTGTATGTTTAGTTTTGTAAGAAACTGCCAGACTGTCCTCTAAAGTGACTGGAGCATTTGCATTCCTATCAGCAACGAATGAGAGTTCCTGTTGTTCCACATCCTCACCAACATTTGGCATTGTTAGTATTTTGTATTTTAGCCACTCTACTTGATATGTAGTGGTATCTCATCTTTGTTTTAATTTGTATTTCCCTAATATCACATGATATAGAGCATCTTTTCATATGATTATTTGCCATCTGTATATCTTTTTTGGTGAGGTGTCTGTTAAGGTATTTGGCCCATTTTATAATCAGGTTGTTTATTTTTTTATTGTTGAATTTTGAGTCCTTTATCATATGTATCTTTTGCAAATATTTTCATCTAGTCAGTGCATTTTCTTCTTATTCTCTTGACATTGTCTTTCACAAAGCAGAAGTTTTTGATTTTAATGAAGTCTAGCTTGTCAATTATTTCTTTCGTAGATTGTGCCTTTGGTGTTGTATCTAAAAAGTTATCGCTATATCCAACATCACCTAAGTTTTCTCCTACATTATCTTCTAGGAGTCCTATAGTTTTTCATTTTACATTAAGGCCTATGATCCATTTTGACTTAATTTTTGTGCATGGTGTAAGCTCTGTGTCTAAATTTATTGTTTTACATGTGGATGTCCAGTTATTCTAACACTATTTGTTGAAAAAACTATCTTTGCTCCATTGTATTGCCTTTGCCCCTTTGTTGAAGATCAGTTGACTATATTTATGTGGGTCTATTTCTGGGCTCTCTATTTTGTTCCAGTGATCTATTTGTCTATTGTTTCACCAGTACCACACTGTCTTAATTACTGTTGTTTTATAGTAAGTCTTGAAGTCAAGTAGCATCAGTCTTCCAACTTTGTTTTCCTTCAATATTTTGCTAGCTATTCTGAGTCTTTTGCCTTTCTGTTATTTTTTTTCTTTATTTTTTTTTATTGAGTTATTGATAGGTTACAATCTTGTGAAATTTCAATTGTACATTAATGTTTGTCAGTCATGTTGTAGGTGCACCACTTCACCCTTTGTGCCCACCCCCCACCCCACCTTCCCCCTGGTATCCACTAAACTGTTCTTGGTCCATAGTTTTAAATTCCTCATATGAGTGGAGTCATACACAGATTATCTTTCTCTTGCTGGCTTATTTCACTTAACATAATTCTCTCAAGGTCCATCCATGTTATTGCAAATGGAATGATTTTGTTCTGTTTTGCAGCTGAGTAGTATTCCATTGTATATATGTACCACATCTTCTTTATCCATTCGTCTGTTGATGGGCACTTAGGTTGCTTCCACGTCTTGGCTATTGTAAACAGTGCTGCAATAAACATTGGGGTGCACAGGACTTTTGGGATTGCTGACTTCAGGCTCTTTGGATAAATACCCAGTAGTGGGATGGCTGGATCGTATGGTAGTTCTATTTTTAGTTTTTTGAGGAATCTCCATATGTTTTCCATAGTGGCTGCACCAGTTTGCATTCCCACCAGCAGTGTATGAGGGTTCCTTTTTCTCAGCAACCTCTCCAACATTTGTTGCTATTAGTTTTAGATATTTTTGTCATTCTAACGGGTGTAAGGTGAAATCTTAGTGTAGTTTTGATTTGCATTTCCCTGATGATCAGCGATGATGAGCATCTTTTCATGTGCCTATTGGCCATCAGTATATCTTCTTTGGAGAAATGTCTGTTCATGTCTCCAGCCCATTTTTTGATTGGGTTGTTTGATGTTTTGTGATTGAGTTGTGAGAGTTCTTTATATATTAAGGATATTAAGCCTTTGTCAGATATATGACTTGCAAATATTTTTTCCCAGTTAGTGGGCCTTTCTGTTATTTTTAATTGATAAAGTTTTGAGCCATGATGCTTCATGTCTGTCACTTTATTATGCAGTCTTAACTAAATCTTGCCAATTATGCTTTGATTGTATTTTTACTATATTAGAGTCACATTCTTTCTACTGCTCTACGTATCTGAATTTTCTGAAGCTTTCATTTTCTTTAAGTTTCAAATAGAAATTTACAGTTTGTTTTCATCTTCTTTTGTAAATTAAAATTGCGGACCTGAAGATAGATTAAAAATTGCTGGTTATGAGAAGAAAGACAAGTAGATAGCCCGCTAGAGAGTGGTTCCTATGGCCCTTTCATAACTTCTGCACAGTGTGCTTATGTTTATGTAAATGATGTCCTACCAAATAATCATTTGTAGTACCAGTTGGTAGCATTTGTATTAAATCTTGGCAATGCTTCATTTCTGAATTTTACCCATTTTTTAATGAAAATCCTCCTTTTTTTCTTAATGCTTTTAAAAGATGATGTCAAGAGGGCAAGTTAATTTTAAATGGTTGGGTTTTGTTTTTGTATAAGATATTTAACATTCAAAAGAAAAGTAACAGCCTGCCAGTTGCATAATGCATTCTCTGGAGAATCAGAACTTGCATATGCAAACAGAAATCACATAAAAAAGTAATTCTGTGTATGAAACAAGCTCAAAATGTGTTTTTCTTCCAGCTTTGCTTCAGCATATTTTAAACTCTGGTGTGCTGTTGAGAAATGGGTTTTGATGTTGTTATTTTTTAAAACTGGAAACTACAGTTTTTACAAAGTCAAACATGTTGTGTAGTGCACACACTGAGCCAATGGACCTGCCAAAGGAGCAGCAGAATATACTCTCTTTGCAAGCTGGAGGGGTGGGTTATTTACATGCAGATCAGCCACACTAGACTCCATTGCTCCCAATAGAATAGCTCAGGACTTCAAATCATTTTGAAAAGACCAGGCCAGGGCTATAGATTTCTATGGGCCCTCGTTCCTTGATTACATTTATGGTTGGATTCACAAATTTATAAAAATAAGCCAGTTCACTTATTTAGGGCCAAATGGAATACAGATGAAGAAATTTTTATACATTTGATGAGAGGTATGTGTCCAAATGCAATTATTATTTTGAACTTGGAAAGCAAGGCCTACTGCCGTCAATGCCAAAGCATGAACCATTGCATTCTCTGCCTGGCAAGCTAAGCTCCTTTTGAAATGAACTCTTAAAGTTCTCCCGTACTTCAAGCAGGCATTAGAATTTTCAAGTTTTTCTTCTTTGAGAAACATACTTAATATTTATTATCTGACCAGTGATTTGGAGAAAAAAGACTTTTCAATAGGGAGAGAAGAAACACATTCATGGAGTATTGGTGGTATCATTGAATGAGTAATTTGTTGTAGGGCCGGGTAGAACAAACTAATTTACTGGTTGTAAACAAACAGTGATTTTCTGAGGTATGTGAAATGAACTGAAATCTTTCCATCTTAAGAAAAAAAAGGATTAACAAGAAATATACACAAAATACAATTAAATGACAACATTTCCACAATATCTAATATACTTCCTCCTAGTTCTGGATATCTATGAAGTCTTCTAAGAATTATTTTTGCATGTTTTACCTAGTATATTAAAGTTGGTGTGTCTGTGTGTATTTAGTTAGGGCATGAGGTGGGAATGAAAAGTGTCAGTGGCCTAATGAAGTTTAATGACTAGAAGTCATTTTTCTAAACTCTGTTTTGAAACTGGGCCATTGAATCTCTTAGATTTGACTCGCTTCTCTGATTATTATAATTTGGCCAGTAGTTGTGAAAAATATAAGCACTGAGGTGGTTGTATTTTCATCGTAACGTAACACTTGACTTACGAAAGAGTTTACATAACTCTTTTACACATAAAAATGATAGGCATATTCTTTAATGATAAAACCCATATTAGCATTCCCATTCATTTAATGTATGCATTTAGTTCTTTAGCATTAAAAGTAACATCAACTTGAAATTGAAACAGAAATGGTTGTGTATTTGCTGAAACATCATTATAGTGTAGGTATCTTAATGGGAGAATTAACATTTTTCTTTGAGGAAAATTTTTTCCGTACTACTTATTCTGTGGTAACAGTTTTTATCATTGTTTTTGTACCAGTAGTCTCAAGACTATATGCTGTGGGTCTGTAGGAGATGTAGAAAGGACAGATCAGGAGCAAAGTCTTATACCGGAAGGAAAAACAATTCAGAGGTGATAAGCTAATAGGTCAATCAAATCCTCATCATGGGCTGAAGGAGCATATCACATAATATTATGTTCTACTAACCTGTTACTTAGTAAAAATTCCAAATAGAGCCAGATTCGCAACAAATAGGATGATTTGAGCTTAGTTAAATTAAATGGTTTTGTTTGTCCCTGTTTTGCAAAGTTACTTCCATCTTAAGTAGGATAGGTTCATTTTTTTACATGTTACACTCAGTTTCCAGCTGTGCATTATTGAATTCTTCACATAATCATGAAAGTATTCTGGAGTTTCAGATCCAGAATTATTAAAAATGATCTGCAGCAAAAGAGGTTACTTTACATCCTGCTCAATGTCATACACTTTTGCTATTTTGTTCTTTGCAAAAATTAATCTTTCTAAGGCTCTATTTCAATTGCTATTCAAGATTTCCCACCTTTTCTTAATTTATAACATATATTACTAACCTTTTAAAAACAGCCCACATTTATCTCACCCACTTCCCTAATTCCTGTGTCTAGACTTAAAGGGCAGATCCCCATATTAAGTTAGTTTTGAAAAAGTAAAATAAATTTCTTTTCTCTTGTGACCAGAATAGTTTAGTTTTTCAACCAGCACATCAAGTGAACTTTTAAATAACCAAATTCACATTGAACATTTGCGAGATGGAAAGTTATAATCAATGAAAATCCAGTAAAATGCATATATAAATCCTTCAAATGTCAAAAGAAAATATCTGATCTAAGCTTTGGAATACAAAACATTTTAAACATTTTCAATCTAGAGTACCCAACTTTCGTTAAAATTTGCTTCTATGAGATAATTTAATCCATTTCTAAATGGGGAGTTATTTTGGCTGGATTGCGTTTGTCAGAAGTTGCATTTGCAGTTTTGTCCCAAAAGTTTACTTACTTGCACTCTATGAAATTGCCAGTATTCATGGTTTTTGACCAACAAAACCAGTAATTCCATTTGTTTCAAACTAAAACTGCCCATCCAAGGTTCTTTTAAGACTAAAATCAGAGGATGATGGAACAGAAAGAAGGTTCAACATTAAGACTTATTTTTGCTACTCATTCTCCAGCTTTTCTTGTGTTCCCCACTTACTTATAGCCAATCTCCTTGTTCCTGGCTGTTTGGGGCTCTTTGGGTCTCTAATTTGTATGTTTCAAAGTCCACGCTTTCTTATCTACTACTTATATGCATACAGCTATCAGAGAATAAGAGAATCTTTGGGCTTGAAGGACCCTGAAGATTGAAATGTGGGTGTTCAACTTCAACCAGTTTTCAGTTAAAGTGGTTCCTACCACAGCGGTCATTAAACTTTTTCTGTAAAGGACAAATAGAAGATATCTTAGGCTTTGTAGGCCATATGATCTCTGTTGCAACTACTTAACTCTGCCCTTGCTGGGCAAAAGAAGCCATGGAAATCATGTAAATGAATGGATGTGCTTGTGTTCCAATAAAACATTATTTATGGACAGTGAAATCTAAATGTCATATAATTGTCACATGCCATGAAATATTATTCTTCTTTTGATTTTTCCCCCAACCAGTTAAATGGGTAAAAATCCTTCCTGTGTCATGGGCTGCACAGACAGGCAGCCAGATGGATTTGGTCCACAGGCTATCTTTTACCAACCGCTTCTTTACAGCATCTCTGACAGGAGTGATCCAACATCACCACAAACACCTCACTTGATTGGGAGATGACACAAGTCAGCACATTCCAAATGCTCAATTTGCATTTATTGTAAATGTAACATGACCATATTATGAAGCCTCTTTTGAATCAAGCAAAAGAAAAAGGAGGCCTCCAATAACATTATCACAGTCACATAATTGTCATTAATTGGACAATATTTTCTTCCAAATCATTTCCTACAAATATTTTTATATTCTTGAAATTATAATGTGTATATTTTGAATACTAGTTTTGTCATATCACACTCCATCATAAGCATTTTACAGAAAATGCATAATTTTATAACTATAATTTTAGATGTCTTTACTAGAGAAACCTCATTTGACTGACTATTCCATGCCATATTTGGCTTTTATCAAATTTTGGATGCTTAGGTTGCTTTCCACTAAGATGATTACCTTTGTGCATACTGTTAAATTTTCAAGGTGTATATATAAATTCCTTTGGGAAGATTTCCAGAAGTAGGATTACTGAGCCTGAGAGTATGATCGTTATAATTATTAAACTTGCTAAAGAGTTATGGTGTTCGTAATAATGGAGACGGTATATTAAGTCTTTTATATGTGCAAGCGATGTGCTAAGCACTTTAAATATATTATCTCATTGAATCTTCACAACTCTATGAAATAAATGTCACTGTCCCTGCTTACAGAAAAGTAGAACCATAGCTGGTACTGACAGAGTCCAAACTGAGACTTAGGTCTGCCTGACACGAAAGCCTATATTGAGGCATTTTATTGCCTCTTATCAACTTACAAATTACAATGCCAATGTCACCACATGATAGAATGTTAGTTTAATTTTTTTCTCTCTTTCTCTATCAAGTGAAATGCTACTTATCCTTCAAGACTTATTTTAATGTTAAATCTTTCTCCAAACCCAGTGAGGCAGAATCTGTCTGTCACTCCTCTTGCTCTTCTAAGGGCTTATCACAGGGCATTATTCTAGTATCTTGAGGAAGGGACTGTGGCATATGTGTACTGTACCCCGTGAGTTATCACAAAGCTTTGCACAAAGTCAGGGATCAATAAATGTCCATTGAATATAACTATAATGACTCATGATTTGCTTTTGGGAGCTTCTTCTCATTGGCACAAATTCTTTGTCTCTGCTACAAAGGGAAATCTAGTAAATCAAATGCTTTGGTCTTGCCCTCACTTTATTATCTTTGTCCTCTTTTCAGATGCTTATTCAACCTCTCACCTCTATACTCTATACTGCCCTGACAATCTTATTTCTGAGTGCTTAGCTGTCCTTGGGATGTGTCCTGGCCAGCTCGTCCACCAGCAGGCTGACCAAAGCCTCCATCTTCAGTATCAAGCTATGCCTACTCAGGAAGACTAGAATGAGATCAGAACTACCCCTGTAGAAATTAGAAAGTTCAGCAGAACACAAACAGCACAGTTTAACTTCCAAGTTATTTCTTATTTAAATACCCTGAAATACTAGCAGTTATCATTTGAGTCAGAATTGATCTGGAAGGGTATATGATAAACATATTTCAATGTTTGAGTTCTGATTCTATCAATTTACCCTATGAAGAGTTTTGTATATCTATTATTATTGTTCTTGATATGCTTCACTGTCATTGTCTTAGTATCATCATCGTTCTTATCACCATGTCAGGCCATCATAAAATTTGCAGTAACCTCCTAGAAAGTTGAACAGGAGGGTTGCATCACCATAGTGGGTGTTGCTTAGATAGTATTTTTATCTCTTTGCCTACTGTGTATAGTTTTCTTAATGAACTCTCTCTAGCCTCTATATCCTGTAACTCTTGGAGAAGATGAGATTGAGTGAAGGAAAGTCCACATACATTCAGATAATATAGTAATTGAACAATCTAATATTAAATGAGAACTGTTAGTGATTCAATGTTGTTCTAGAAGAATTGGATTAAAAATTGCATCCCAAGCAACTCCACTCCCATGAAATTATTGATAAATTGAGTTTTATCAGAAATGTAAATGGGATACAATCATGCCATAGATCTGGCTATATTTCAACAATATGTTCTTCAAATTCTAGAAATTGCTAAGCGTAAAATTTAACAGACTAATTTTATGTAAATAATTACAGTAATTTCTACAAATTCTGAAACAAGAACATATCATACCTGAAATCTCTGCATGTTTTGTTTCATGGTCTTATAAGTATATGTGGACAGAGTCTTTGTATAAAATGCTATCCATTTACCTCAACTAGCCTAGTATAAAAACAAGTGTTTACAGAATTAAAATGCACTTTAAATTTAGAATATAATCAGAAAAAGAGAATGTTATTTTTAATTGGTATATATTTTCCTTATAAAGAAATGCATCTGGTCATTTGTATTTGGATAAGACTATGTTCAGTTGAAGAAAATGCTATAGCTTCATTCTTTAACACAGGTAAGAATCAACTCTTACTTAGTAACCAGAAGCTATGTGTACATTAATGAGAAGGTTACATAATGCAGTTTAACTCTATGTTCTGCTTACTTTTATGCTCAACAAAACTGTTTGAATTTACGAAGAAGTCAGGGGGAAAATTGCTCTGCTAATAAGCACAGTAATGATTATGAATAATGAATATTGGAATGCTATTATAGAATAAAGCCACAAGCCACTATGTATCTTGCTGCTAAATTATTTAAAATGCTGCCTGATAATTATAGACTTGTTTTAAGCCTACATCTGTACATATTAAAGCTGGAATCACAGTTTCTAATCAGTACCATTTTTTCCTTCTTGGTTGGGTGGGAGGAGAATGTTCTTGATAGGAAATATGTTTTACAGTTAGAATGTTAAAAGAGAAACTCTATTTAAATTAATAGATGTTTGTTTGGGGCAAACATTACTCCAGGGCAAGGATTACTCAAATTTTAGAAATACGTTTAAGTAAGACTATTATGATTAGTGGAATTGTTACTCACCACATTCTATGGAAAGTATTAAGGGGGGAAATACATTTTATCATTAAGGAAACAAAATATGAATTGCATATTTAACACTTCATTAGGTATGTAGATTGCTGTGAAATCTGGTGCGAAAGTTAAGGATAGTGAGATGTTATAAGCCATCTTTCCACACACATTCATTTCATATATCATAAAGTTAGAAAAATTAGAAAAGAACCAAAGAAAAGCCAGTTAGTTAGATGTGAAAAATGAGAGATTGGACACAAAAGCACCTTATTAGTGATATATCTTTTCAAAGATAAATTATGGGCCATTTTAAGTCCTTCAAATACAAAATATTATTTAACAAATGGCATGTAAAATAATGTGAGCTGCTTTTAAAAGTGAAAATGACATTAAATATTATAGCACATGCCAAATGAAATGATGGGTCACCCCTTGCTCCTTGCATTTTTGACCCAAGTGCAATTTCTTCTTGTTCCTTCTCTTCATATTCATGAGCATTCACACCACCTCTATTGCAGGGGCATTATGTCAACTTACTACTATATGCATGCATTTGGTGATTTTGATTTGAATTCATGCCTCCAGGGTCTCTATTCCTTAGGAGTATTTACCTGCTAAAACAGTACTTATATATCTATTTTTAATATTTTTGAAAATCAAAACTGTTGTTTTACATTTATATGTTTTTACTCTTTTTTCAAATATAATACAATATAACTAATATTAACTAAGCATCTATTATGTGCTCAACACTGTGGTTAATAGTTTCACATATATTATCTATTATAATCTTTTTTTTTTTTCAGTGACTAAAATTATATAATATTATAATCTTAATAATAAATTTTTGATTCATACAAATTTACTGATGGAAAAAACTACGAATGAGAGAATCTAAGTAATTTGCCTTAGGTACCAACTGCATGCCTAATGCTGGTTGTCCTGTACATCTCATTCAGTGCCTAATTCTATTAATGAAAAGCTGTTACATTTTAAAAAAAATTATTTATTGGATGCTTTGAGGATCCAGTTGATGCTGAATGCTTCGAAGCTCTATGCAAAAACTATGTTGAGAAAGAGAACGTAATTCAAAGATTCCTTTTAAATTTCTCACAGCAACTTTACATTTTGGAAGTAAAAGTGAACTTATTCAATAGCTCCTTCTCCAATTGTTTATATTCAATTGCTACATGATTTTTGGTCAGTTGAGTGAATGATTTCAGATTTTTCAATGTTCAAGCTGACTTACATGTAAATTAAATCCAAGAGATGACTTTGAAACTGAAGACTGATAGCTTGAAATCTCTTTAATTGGTCACAGTTATGACACTCAGCACCGATTTTAATGGAAGAGATGTAAGAATAGAATTGAAAGTAGCGTTAGCCATTATACTACTAAAGAACTTTCTTTTTTTCTTCCAGCTTTCTGGTGTCTGATAGCAATGTAAACAAAGACATTGTAATCTTTAGAAAAAAATGAAACAGAATTTGTGTAGGTGTAAAGATAGTAACCCTATAGTTACCATTTCTCTCACAATTGCATTTCTTCTTGTCTGTGAAAAGCTGTTGTTTTAATGGGGAACACAGTTTCATTAAGATATAGATTTGTTCTGCTGGTTCTCCCTTATTACTGTAAAATTCAATAGTCCAGAAAAACTTTATCTTGGAAAACATAAAGTAAACATGATTGACCATATTAGCTTTGCTCTGCCATTAGGCCATTAGACTGAACCCTTTAGCTGTCAGAATCAATTCAGGATTTAATTAAATTGCCCTATGGTCAGACCTTAAAGCGGGAACGTCACAGGACTTCTCAGGTGTTAGCATGAGGAGTTTTTTGAAGTTGATGGAAGGAAAGGAAAATTTTTTTTTAAATCTGTTATTTTAAAAGCCTTGTTTTGAACATTTCCCATGTTTTGCAAACATCAGCTCTTTCTGACCTTATCCTTCCTGTCATTATCCCAACAGTTTTATGTCCCTTTTGTGTGCATATCTTTGTCAAATGCCCCTTCTTCTATCTTTGGTATTCAGCCATTTTCTTGTGAATTTAACAATAATAAAAAATACTTCTTACATAGGTAACATATACTGAGGCCTATGCTAGATACTGGACCTCTGCTGATGAGCAAAACGAACATTGCATCTGGCTTGTAGCCTAGTGTGGGGACAGATGTTAATCAACAAACACCTCACGTATATTAGAACGAGCTGTTATAATTACTACGAAAATGTATGTATACTGTATAAATATATTAGAGGATGTTGGAAGACTATATAATAATGTATAGTATAATAATATATAAAGAAATTGGAGATTGTTGGAAGAATATATGTAACAGATCGGATACAGACTTTCCTGGGGAATTACCTTTTGAGCTGAGATTGAAAGAGGCACAGAAGGTGATTGGGTGAAGTAGGGGGCAGTGGTGGGTGAGGCAGGCACTGGTGATCCAGGACTGGGGAAAAATTTAGACAAAGACTAGGAACGTAAGAAGCAGGACCTTCAAGAACTGGAGGATGGTGAGGACTGTGAGGGATGCTGCAGCTGCGAGGGGGGCTGGGTGGTGGGCACGGGGGTGTGAAGGGAGATGAGAGATGAGTAGCAGGAGTTCCCAGAAGCCCTGCAAGTCACTTGAAGACTTCGGAATACATTCTGTTTAAATCTGTGTTCACTAGAAAATTCTACGTGCAACTAGCCCTGTTAGTTCTTTTGATACCTTCTTAGTTGAGATAATTTAAAGAAACATAGTTACAACTAGAAAAAAAAAATAGAACTGCCTTTTCTTGTGAAGACATTCTCCTTTTAGAATTTCTGACAATTAAGTCATAACTATTTCTTATTAGTTTTCTTTATTTCACTCTTTCTGTTACTTTTTTCCATCTTTCCTGCTTTTTAGAATCATTTTCTTGTCTAGTCATGGTCGTCATCCCTTGCACCTGTGATTACTCCAATATGATATTGCCCTTTTCTCCAAGTTTGCTTCTTATGTCCATCTCATTCTCCTGTCTTTTCTCCTTGTCTGGAATTAAGTCCCAAGTAGCCATTTTGCTCATTGCTGTCTTTGCTTTCTGGATGATGAAATCGTCAGTGAGGCGCATCAAGAACATATCAGATGATCAGCTCTCAGCTGAATTACGCTTCCAGCAGATGCACAGGTAATTGAAGCTTCGCAAAGCTGGAGGGCCTTCCCTGGATGCCATTTTGTAATATTTTACAGAAAAGGTTGGCCCACAGTTTTCATCCATGCTGCTGGTTTTTATTCCATTTCTGTGCCAGCACTTTTGTTTCTCTCTCCTCTATTCTCAAGCAATTGCTTTCTATAGTGTTTTCTCCTTGCTGAAATTGGTAGATTGTCCTTTAAATGCTGCATATTCTTATGTACATTCAGGGCTTGACTATGCTGTGAGGTTTAATGAAACTTTAAATGCCTAGTATTTGGAAAGATAGGAGAAAACTAATAATACGCAGTACAAGGACTAGGGGCCATTAACCCTGTGAGGACAGCAAAGCATCTCCATTAAAGGAAGGCTCAATGGGGTGAGAATTAGAACCATTTGTCCAGGATCTAGGGTAGGAGTGATGGGTAACTAATAAGTGTAGTACATGATTAGGAATGGTGATGATATGATAAAGATGAAAACGATGTGCTACCATAGATGCCAAATTATTTCCATTTTTTAAAACTTTTTGGGTTCAATTTTACTAGTTGATACATGTTCAATCTCTAGAATGCTGTAATTAATTGTTCCAAATTCATGGAACAAATAAAAACAAGCTTAACAAGTCAAACCATAATTTGTAGATATTTAATACTCTCTGAAAAGCATTTCTCAGTTAAGCATGAAAAAAATACATAATACATACATAGTCAAATGCCAATAAGTTTCAAATTCTATCAGGTTCATAGTCAGCAATGTCAGTCTTTTGGGGTTCTTTAAAGTCTTTTGTTAATTCTACAGATTTGTTTTCTGTGGCAAGGGGAAGGAACAGAAACCTCCCGTGCTTTTTGAGTTCTGTGCATTCTCATGATGGTGCTTGGAGTTACTTGCTGTGCTAGTTCTTTAAAATTATCAGTCGCTCGTTCAGGGAATCCACCTCTCTCTAAAAGCGTCTGAAGAGAGCAGGAGAGGAGGCCAGCATTCATTCATTCATTCTGGACCTCTTGCTGCTCTCTTGAGTAATATGATCTTCTCATCATAATTATTTCCATTTTAAAATAATCCTTCCAATGATATAAAGCATCCTGAAGGTTTTAACTAATTTTGATCAATTACATATATATATTATCATTTTTTTTTAACTTGGAAGTTTAAACTAATGCTAACCATTCTATTTTAAGTAGTAACCTAAAATTACCCAAGGAAATAATCTTTTATGAGATATCTGGTACATAATATTTTGCTGAGCTGCCAAAAATGTATGAATTTTTCTGGAATAATAGTTTCTGTGATGTTAGGAGCTTTATGTTGTGATCCCTTTTGCAAAATGACACCTTTCTTTTTTGCGGAGCATGTCTTCTGTCATTACTGTCGTGGCAGGTAACTCAGTTCATGATGACTGTCCGTCACACTGCTATTTAAGGCCTATGGACAGTAACAAAGCCTCATCACGGCTCCTATTCTGCCAATACAACTTGTGTTTTCTTTGCTTGGAAATTTCTTGCATTGGGCTTTCTCAACACATCTTCCCATCCCCTGAAATTGCATGTCCTCATTCTTATTCTCCTAGAAATTTTCTCTTAATTGGCACTCACTCTTACAGGTCCTTCCAACATTTGCTGGATTTGACATTTGGTCTAAAGTAGTCACCAAACAACCCACCACCAGGGATTTTCCATGACAAATTACTACATCAAGCAAATGGTTCCGTAGCATAAGCTCTCATGGTACTGTAGTTCACCTCCAATTCTCTCATTCTTGGGGCACCCAGAAGCACATCTCTTACCAGGCAAACCCAGCATAGCTTGGACCACAACCACAAAGTACACACACAGATGTGATGATCCTTTTGTACTATTATTGTGTAACAACACATGTGTTCCCAGAGGAGAGTACCTCACATACAAGAGGAAATGGATGCATTTGCTGGCAGGGAGCTTGTGTTGTAGGAGGAAGAGACACACTGAACAAGCAACAGCAAGTTATTGTGTGTGTCCAAGAAGAAATGCATGATAATATGTGAAGCTACAAGAAAGGGACCTCACCTGGCAATGCACTTGCAAGAGTAGGAGATGATTTAAAGAGACCCAAAGGAGAAATACTAGTCAACCAGGTAAAGGGGCTTGGAGAGAAGGGGAAGGTGCAGGGGTGGGTTAGAGGTAAAGACAATAGTATGGGTGAGTCCCTAAAGACCACAGGGTGTTCAAAAAGCATTCTATACAAGCTGGGGATTTTCAATTCACAATTCTTGAATTTGTTTGCCTTTTAACATCAAGGCATCTTTTTGCAGACCATTTTCTTATTTTTCACCCTTGGGATATTGTCTGTGCCTAGAATTTTTGAGAAAGCAAGAAAATATTTCAACAGTATTCCCACTCTCCTAAGCTAATCTATCGTCTAACAAGAGTAAGGCAGCCTTGTTGATAATGCAACTTTTATAAGCTTGGAAGTGCTTTCCTTTTAGTTTATCAGGAAATTAGATTATTCATTGTGACAGTTGTTGGAGGCTCTGTGTTTAGCTGTTGCTAGGAGCAGTTAGTATACTCTTTTCAGGCTTTAAAACACAGGGAACAGCTGGGGGAAGACAGATATTTTGGAACAGCACACATATTCTGGGCTGCTTATTGATTTTCCTATTGATCTTATTTGCCCAACTGTTTGTTCTAGATAAATACAAAATATGTGGAGAATAAAAAGGAGCACAGACTAATATCTATCATTGAGAACTGTTCATTTTGAAGTTCATGTTCTTTGTTGTCATTATTTTCTTGTAAGGTTGGCATCATCCAGATGCTCAGGTCAAATGAGACCATAAGAAAGAAATTGCTGTGGCATTTGAGTTGACAGGCAAACTTCTGACCTGCAGAAATCACTGGGAAGAAAAACAAAAATTGAAATTCACAAACAAGAGCTTAAAATGAGGATCATGCTGTTTGCTTCAGAACTATTTTATTTTGTACCCAATATTTTATGCCAAATATGCCTGGCTTTAAAGAATTGAGGATACAAAAGATAAAAGGTGAATGCTTGGAGGTGTCCCAGGAATCCACGTCTGGCAGGTAGGGGCCCATCTCTTTCAGATGTAACACATACGTGTTAGATGGAAATCAGTCTTAGCAATGATTTTTTGGAAGAATTTAGTCTGATAAGAGCTGCTCCCCAAAAGACTAGACTGGCGTCTATTTGTTAATGATCATCAGGATCAGCCAGATAAAGCTCGTTCCTATTATCCCTCATACTTTCCTGGAAATGACCAAACTCACAAGCCTACAGTTTGCCTTGGTGCTCTCCGTTAAACTGGGTTCTAAATCTTACTGGTGGTCTCTCAGTCTACAGGGACCCTGGAAATCCACATTCAATGGTTTTGAACCTAGCAAATACTGCCTAGAGGAGAACCATTCTGATCCCTAATATCACCAGTCCTATTTAAGGATTTTTGTTTTTAGTTTTTAGCATTTGGGTCTCTTGATGCTTGGCAGAAATAAAATGTATGACTTTGAACTAATGAGAACTTTGCCACCAAAAACATTGATTAACTTCAAAGTCTACATGAATGTTTTTCTTCCAATTAGTTACTTTGGAAAATTAGTGTGAATGTTTTTGGAACTCTGCCTTTCAAGGAGCTCCATAGTTAGTTCACAAGTGCACAGTCAAAACACTGCCATTGCTTTATAGTCCTACCTTATTTTTCACCATAAATTCCAAAATTAAGCCATTCAACTGGGACACCAAACTATTCAACACATATGGCACCGAATTATTATTATTTTTTTAAATCAATATTCTCAAGCACCAAAATCTCTCATAAAAATATTTATATACAACAGACTTTAAACACAATTTCCAAAGAAAAGTTTCAAAACTTATTTTAATAACTTCAGCTTCTTTGGAATATTTGCATGAGCTACCAAGGTGGCTCCTTGAAAAAGACAATATTCATTTGAATGTTATGCTATGATACTTTTGTTAAACACATTAATAATATAAACCTAAGTTCCTATCAGTCATATGTCCTAATGGTAATGAACTCAATTTATTTCTCATTTACCCAGGCCAGGAAGACAGCTTATATATTTTAACATCTGCTTTATACCATGCACTTTGCTGATTTTATGTAATTTTATGTAAATACATTTATTTGCTCCTAAGTTATTTTTTTTTTAAAGATTGGCATCTGTCGCCAATCTTCTTTTTTTATTTTTGTTCTTTCTTTCATCTTCTCCCCAAAGGCCCTGAGTATACAGTTGGATATTCTAGTTGTGAGTGCCTCTGGCTGTGCTATCCAGGATGCCACCTCAGCATGGCCTGATGAGGGGTGCCATTTCCGCATCCAGGATCTGAACCGGTGAAACCCTGGGCCGCCGAAGCAGAATGCACAAACTTAACCACTCGGCCATGGGGCTGGCCCCGTTCTAAGTCTTGTACTGATAGTTATTTTGCTAAAAATTATATGGCCAATCTTGAAGACAGGTGTAACAGAGAAAATAAATGCACAAGCTCAGCTCAACTTGCCTTAAAAACACATCTTTCCTGCCAATATTTGCTGGTAACATTGACACATTTCACATCTCTCTTTCCATCCTTGCATCTGCCCTATCCTAATGACAATAGTGACATTTGAAAATAATTGTTACCAACTTTGAGCATTTGCAAATCATTTCTTGTGAAGCTCTATTAGTACTTAGTGCTCTCAATACACCAGAATGTTCATTTTCCCTTTTAAAGTTTGTTTTATTTTTCTCTTAGTTGAGCTAACTTTTAAAATTAGTTTCATTGTTATTAAAGAAATTCTTAAAAACGTATCTTTGAAAGTCTATTAAACTCAGAAGGAAGGGAAGAGACAGAGAGGGAGGAGGGGAGCATAGAAAAACCATGCTTCTTTCAACTTAGACAACTTGCCTCCTTGAGACAATCATTTTCAAACATTTAGCTGTTTCTTCTAATAATTGGCCCTATATTCCTAAGTAATATTCATGCATAGCTATCTCTTTTAGCTATTACATATTGATTTCTATTATGGCTGATTCATATATAATTCTCCTACACTTCACACTTTTCCATTATTTTGCCTTTTCTTTTGATTGAGGCATAATTAATATGTAATAAAATACTCAGATCTTAAGTGTTTAGTTCATTGAATTTTGACAATTTTATAGACCTGCATAACCACCACCAAAAACAAGATATAGAAGATTTTTAGCCTTCCAAGAAGTTCTCTCATAGTCTTATTTAGCAGATTTTCTACAATCCTCACCTTTATACAAACGTGCACTGTTATCTGATTTCTAACATCATAGAATAGTTTGCCTGTATTTGGATTTCATATAAATGGAATCAAACAGTATTGCCTCTTTTGATCTGGCTCCTTTCCCTTAACCTAAAGTTTTTGAGATTCATCTGTGTTGCTATGTGTACCAATAGTTCATTCTTATTTATTTCTAAGTAGTATCCCATTGTATAGGTAAGTCACAATTTATTTATCTATTGCCTTGTTGATGGATATATGGACTGTTTCCAATTTCTGATTACTATCAATAAAACTGCTATAAACATTCACAAATAGATCTTTGTAAGTACTTATGTTTTATTTCTCTTGGTAAATACTTATGAATAGAGTTGCTAGGTCATATGGAAGATGCATACTTAACTTTTTAAGAAACTCCAAAACAGTTCTCTAAAGTGGTCAAAATCAAATACTGTTTTGCAATCCCTACATCAATGTATGAAAGTTCTATCCATATTCTTCAATATTTCGTGTTTGATTTTAGCTGTTAGTCCTGATTTCTTTCCACACTTCTGTTTCTTATGTTACCTATGTTTCCTCCATGTTTATTTTTACTTTTGTCTGTCTCTTTCATGTTGGAGACATTCTTCAGATTCCAGGAATCCCATGCCACCAATTCATATTTAAGAGCAAAGCACCAAATGTTTTGTCAAAAACATTGTGTTTGTAGGCAAGATTATCAAATGATAATCTTCACTTTAGGGCAATCGGGTGGCGATCTGTCTTTTGGAAGCTGTGTCCTAAATAGTAGCTCCTTTTAGTCTTTACTCTGTGGTGGTTCAGATTTCCCAGAGAGAAACCATCTTATCTTCTGCTTTGGGTTTATAAATCTGGTTTCCAATTTCTGGAGCCAGCTGGGTGAAAGTGATGGGTCTTCTCCTGTCCACTATTTGGATTTCATTTCATCTTTCTGTTTATCATCTCACACCTCACTCTTCCTCTTCTCTGTATTTGGTGTCCTGAAATCTAAAAGTTTTCTGGTTTAGTTTCTCCACAAGCTATAGCTGTTTTCTTCTGTCTGTGTAAGGGAGAACCAGTAACTTGGCTATACTAAGTGGGGGTGGGAATAGAGAGAGCTGGGTGTGCTTAACACAAAACTCCAAACAGTTCTCCTGTGTTCAGCCCCTACCTTTCCCTGGTCTTCTGTAGTACTGGGCTATCCTAGGATCTGTGGGGGAATACCATTTGCTTTCTATCTTCATCTCAAATGCACTCAGGTTTACTGTTCCTCTGCTCTGCTAAGTCCTGTACCATCTTCTGCCCATCTTGTCTTCATCTTTGGTTATAGATGTTTCCTACTTTCCTGAAAGATAGAGTTTGTGTTTTTTCCTTATTTGTTTTTTGTGTGTGTGTGAGGAAGACTGTCACGGAGCCAACATATGTGCCAATCCTCCTCTATTTTGTCTGTGAGACATCATCACAGCACAGCTTGATGAGTGGCGTGTAGGTCTGCACCTAGGATCCCAACCTGCCAGCCCCGGGCCACCAAAGCAAAGTACGCAAACTAAGCCTCTACACCACCGGGCCAGCCCCTGTTCCTTGATTTCTATGTTTTGAGGGCTTAATGTGTTTTTAATTTTTAGTTGTATGTGGTTTCACCCAAGACGTTCAAATTACACCATACCCGAGGCTTGAAGGAGATTGAGTTAGAGGAACACTGTGGTATTTGCTAATGAAGAGAAAATTTAGTGTTTATGAAGAGCTGAACCTAACAGGGTCACTCAGTTTATTTTCAAGAATGTTTATAAGACTGCTTTAGAAAATAACACAAAGGAACTTCAGAACCTCAGAATAAGGGTGGTGCCCAATCTCTCTTCATCACCATAAGGGTTTTGAGGGTAAAAGTTCAAACAAAAGATATGTTCACCTTTTAAAATGTAAATGAACTGCAACATCAGCATAATTTTCTTTTCCTATCTTTGAAAAAATAAAAGTAAGTACATTCATGGTTTTTCTTTATCCTCTCAGGAAGGGCTTTGAAAACCCATAATTATAGTTTATTAAGGAAAAATAACTAATAAATACTGTTGGAGAAGAATATTCAAAAGTTTAAGGATTGCTAGACGAAATATCTTATTTTTAGCTGTTTCTTGGAAGGATGCTGAAGTTGTTCCTCACTGACAAAGATAAAGACAAGTTAGAAATTAAGCATATTGGAAACAACAGGGGGATTAAAAGCTGGCAAATTATTGACGTTACAGGAGGCAGCAACAGCAGGATATGCTGAAATGACACTTTGATGATCTGGCTGTGTGGTTGTTGATGTGTATGATCAGAGCAAAAATTTCCCCATGCATCAATCAACATATACAATCAAGATCCTGTGACATACTAGTCACTGTGTAGGCTATCAAGAAATATGAGCACACCCGTGATTTCAAGAGATTAGTTTGGTGTAGAGGCATATTCAAATAAAGAGATGTCATAAAGGAATAGACACTGAGTGCTGAGTAAGTGATACAGACAGTAGTACCACCCTTGCTCAGAAGAGACAGAGAAGGTCATTGGTAGATGGAAAATGGGGTCTGCATAGGAGATGCAGAATTTGCCATTGGTCTTAAAAATAAATCAGCATAAATCAAAATGGGTGATCTAAATTTTGTAGCCTATAAAACAACTTAGAAAACTTGATATCATTGTCTCTGAGTTCTTTTTTCTTCTTTTCCTTTTTTTTTTTCTTTTTAGTAGCTACCTTATATTTTGGCTGAGATAGAGAGTCATGCAGTTTATCATTGTCTAGTAGATCATTTTTTTAGATGCTTTTACAGTGAAAGTATATCTTATTGCTCTATTTATGTACTTATATGATCATCTTTGGCAGCATGATCACAAACTGCCAAATTTGAAGACCTTGGCAGATGGAGACAATGTTATATTCAATTTTTGTATTCTTTTTGAATAAATAAATGTCTGGAAGAATACAAAGTGGAGGGAAGTCTAACCAGTGATGTGATGTTAAGGAAAACCTCCATGATTTGTAGCATTAGCCAGTTTCTATGGTGTGAATATTCTCACCATGGCCAATTTCAAGCCCCAACTTGAGGCTACTAAATTGTGACTTGGGAATAGTTGAATGCAACTAGCTGTCCTGAGTTGGTGCAAGCTCGCTTGCTCCAGCACACTGCTGAAGCTAGCAGACTTTCATATTCCATCCAGCGAGATGTAGGTAGGGATGATGTTCAACATTTTAGTCCTTCTCTTTCCTCTTAGTCTTCCTATCATTCTTCCTTTTCAGATAGGTTGCTCTAGAGACAACATTATAAAAGTCAAAGCTGCTTTATCCCAATATGTATCTTGCTCATTTAGGCTGTCGAAGGCAATTTAGTTTGTTATTGATAGCAGCAGTGTCTCATTGCTTGAGCAGACATGTGGCAGGATTTGAAGAGCAGAAGAGAGAGATGTCATGACCTGAAGCACAGTACAGGTGTGGTGCAGCTGTTTATTATGAACTCACTTCTAATATAAGCTTGTCACTCCATGGTTCCTCTTCTGAAAATAGGGGCATTAATTCCAGAGTCCTGAACTGATTTATGAGGAAGAACCCATAATTACATAACTCTGAAGGCTACACCATAGTCAAATTCTTTATGTGATACGTCATTTCCTTTAATGGATCTGGAGCAAAACTGTAGAGATGTTCACAAGCCATGAGTGCCTGGCCCATACCGGGTCATCCCAGTACTAGCATTGACCAAATCAGGTATTCACCCAGAACAATGTGAAGCAGAATAATCAAACAGTGAGTGAGAATCTACTTAGAGCTTATTTTGCCAAAGGCTAAAAAAGGTACAGTACTCACCAATTGTGAAAGAAGTACTGGCTTCCTTCCTCTAAATTTCCATGTTATTTGTGTGCATTTAATAGTCCTCTTAGTTACACTAAGCATTTATCACTTTCCTGTTCTCTCCATTGGCTTCTGCTGTGATGTCAGCCACCAGATTCGACAGAGCCTGTGTCAAAGTGCAGCTGACTCCACCAGTCTTGTTGATGCCCGGAAAGCTCCTAGGAAGACCCGGAAGGGACCTCAAAGCCATTCCAGATTTAAAGCCGCCCACACAAGTGTGATTGAATTTAATGCAAATGCTGTAAATTCACAGTATACCTGAGATTTTAGTGGAAAATCCAAGCACATTTTAGTTGTTTTCCTTCTCTTTTGCTGAGAGCCCTTTCTACAAGATTCAGCAATGAGTCCTCAGGGTTAGGCTGAGTCCTGTGGATAACAGACTCTTCACCCCATCTGTTTGAGACGCTTTCCTGGAATTGTACACATGTGGCTTACTCCTTCCCTGGGGACATTATTCCTTCTCTGAGATTCTCTTTTTGAGAAGCCACCACTCACTAAGGTCATCCCCCCCTTTCATAGGCCACACAGATTTTATACAGATTTAGCAGAGAAGAGAGAGAAAGCAATTCCTGGTGCTTTAACTGAAGCTCCACTCCACTGTCTTCTTCCTCACTGAAAACAGTGAACAGAAGCGCACGTTGGTTTGAGAGCCACTGCCCCAAAAGACTTGTCTCTGAGTCTCCAAAAATGCTCAGACAGGAAACTACTCATTTAAGAGAGGTCTGGATAAAGCCAAGAGTCAGAGCCAGGGATGAAGCCACAATGCCAGTTATGAAGACCCAGAGGAGGTCATACAAGGATGAATAAAATTCACTGTTCAGATGCTGGAATCAGGAATGAATGTGATTTGGGATGAAAAGAATGGTTGAGAGGAAAGGCCATGAATATTGTGAGAGAGCAAAAGCCCACTTTTATAGAATACCAACTAGGTTAATGGGGTCAGGCAGGGTGGGATATGTGAGCTGTATAAAATTCTTTATTATCAGCCAGTCACTCATAACTGTGCAAAGGGACAAGTTGACACTGCCTCTCTCTTTAAGAGTGTCTGCATTTTAAAGATGTGTCTGCAGTGAATGACATTTTGCTGTACTGCAGGTTTGCTAGAACATCAGCATATGTGTTGACAAGGCAAAGGTGTATTAAATATCTTTATGGATAGTCAATCCTAATAAAGCAGGACATACACTTAATTATAGTCATTTAATGGTGGCTTTTCTACTTTAATTATAGTTTTATATAATCTAAGCTTGATTTAGCTGAATAATAATGAAGTAGCATTTATATGCTGAGTAGAAATAAGATTTTGGACCCTGTGTGCTTATGAATTACACTCTCAATCTGAATGTATAAACATATATAAATAATATACACGCGTTTCAAGAATGCCACGTTACTAGAGCGTCACACTGTTCTTAAATATGAGCAAGATTTATTTTCAGGTCATTAGAGATACAGAGAACCTCAGAGCTACCTTGAATGACATGTTTTTAATGCATAAATCTGCATATCCTTCAGCCTGTTGGTAGGTCAAAACCTAAGGGCCCAATGAATGGCTTATCTCTTAGTTCAGAATTTGACTCTAGGGTCGGAAGACTGTGGTTAAAAGGAATTATTTTTTTGACATTTGTCAGAGAGTTATTTCCTTCTAGTGATTTACTTTGTGCATTTACTTGTACCTAGAGATTTCAAAGAAAAGACATATTGAACCCGGTTTCTGACTCTCTGGTTAGAGGTGGGACTTACAGAAGTGACAGTGACATTCTCCATCAGCAAATGCAGGGGACGTTTGCAAACATCAGAGGCAAAACTGGAAATTCTATTTCCCCATTCCCTGGCAGACGATTCTCACTCCTTCATGCCAGTATTGTCACTGTTGTCACTCTTCCGAGTCCCTCTGGGGCATTAGTACCAGGTTGTTAGTGGTTCTGTGGTTAGGCATCATTTCTGACAAGGGAAACAACACTAGGAACCCATTATTGCCAGAAACTCTCATTCATTTGTTGTTGCTTATTGAGGACACGTTTCTGTAATGGATTCTCCAAGTCTCTGCTCACCAGGCATGTTCCCTGAACCTCTGCTTCTGAGTATATCGGGATGATTCAAGCAAAAACTATGCCATTCTCTGAGTTTCTAGAGCTGAATTTCAGTGGTAGTGGGGAATTTGGGGAACAGGCTGGGTAAGAAAAGACCCTCCTCCCAAAGATGATGTAACTTGGCAACCTTAAGCTCATGAGATGGAGGTGGGGGTAAGAGGAAATAAGAATTTGGGGAGACAGGATGCATCATACAAATGCATTTTCATTGGGATTTGTGGACTAAGGATTGTTGGGCAAGAATGTCAGCTAAAAATCATGTTTATTCTATGAAGAAAAGACAATGAAATGTGACATTTTGATTTTTACATCTCTCATCTCAAGTCTGGATAAAATTCTCTAGCATGGTAGGTATCATTTTTTGGGAGTTTCACCGGTAATTTTTAATCCATTCTTCCTCTTCTGATGTGGTTACAATTCAGACTACTGCCAACTAGGACTGAGGGCCGCTTTTAGCTGGCCAAAGTTTTCTGTCTTTCTTTGCTCCCCAAAATGTTCCCAAGTCTTTTGCATTTATTTATGTCTTTTAGTTTGCATGAATGGGAGAAGAAAATAGTGTTCAGCAATTCAAAGATGGCTGAATGGAATAACAGACTTTCATTTCCTAAGGGAACATTTGTGGGTGATTGAATTGCTCTCAATCTACAAGTAATGTTTTTACATCATTTTTCTACTTGACTAATTGATTATGACAGGTGTCACCCAAGCTCAGCAGCTCAGGCTGGGCTGATGCTAAGACAGAGGCAGAGCAAGCAACCTCTGTTGATGAAATAGAAAGGCTATGCATGGTCATTTTTCTTATTGATTTTTCTAGTATACGATGTCAGTTAATTACTGAGAGTCATTCATTGCATAAATGTAAGCAGTTGTCATGACTGTATTTTCAATTGATTTTTTTCCCCTACATACATGATCAGTGATTTGTTCATTTTGAGCCAAACAGAAACTGAAATATCTATGGTTGTAAAATATATATATAAGCACTAGATATGATGTCTATCATATGCCCATAAAGAGTAAACTTTCTATAATGTATTCATAGGCGCGTTTGTGTGAGCAGAGAAGAAACAGCACGCCTCATCGCCATGATATAAGTTGTAGTCATACCAAAAGAGGGATTTCTAGGATATTGAGTTTTTTTTTTTTTTTTAAAGATTTTATTTTTTCCTTTTTCTCCCCAAAGCCCCCCGGTACATAGTTGTGTATTCTTCGTTGTGGGTTCCTCTAGTTGTGGCATGTGGGACGCTGCCTCAGCGTGGTCTGACGAGCAGTGCCATGTCCGTGCCCAGGATTCGAACCGACGAAACACTGGGCCGCCTGCAGCGGAGCGCGCGAACTTAACCACTCGGCCACGGGGCCAGCCCCTAGGATATTGAGTTTTAATGGTACTGCTTTTTCAGTTTCACAACATGGTGAACAAAATTAGAGGATTCACATTATACCGAGTGAAAGAAGCCAGACACAAAAGAATATGTGCACCTGGGTCCACTTGATGAAATTCTAGAAAACGCAAACTGAATCTGTAGATAGAAAGCCAGTTACAGGTTGCCAGGAACTGGAGGTGGCAGGAGGGATAACTACAGAAATTATATCTCAATAAAGTTGTTTTAAAAAACACGAGATGATCTATACCTCATAATTTAAACACAATTTGGACAATTACCACAGATTTACTGTGTCTCTAATAATATTAAATCATTTGTGCCTATGAATGAAAATTCATATTCCTCAAAATATACTCTTAGGAGGAATAGAATTGATAATATCCATGATATGTGTTGAATGTTCAGGGTCCAAAGGGCAATTCTGAAGACAATTGAGATTTTCTCCAGTGGGCTAATTCTTATTTTCCTAGGAAGAGGAGAACAATCACTGACCTTTTGGAAGTTTCTCATATTGACCTATGTGATAGGTTGCTATATTCGTTTTTTACTGCTGTATAACAAATTACCACAAACTTAGCTACCTAACATAAGATTTATTATCTCTCAGTGTCCATGGGTTACTTTGTTGAGTTCTCTGCTTCAGCATCTCACCGGGGTGCAATCCAGATGTTGATCAGGGTAAGGTCTTGTCAGAGGCATGACTGGGGAATGACCCACTTCCAAGCTCCTAGGTTGTTAGCAAAATTTATCTGCCTGTGGCTGTAGGATGGAGGTCCTCATTTTCTTACTGGCCATTACCCGATGGCCAACCTCAGATCATAGAGGCTGCTCACAGTTCCCTGTCGTGTGGCCCATTCCACACGCAGTTAACAACATGGCACCTCATTTATTCAAGGCTTGCTGGAGGAACTCTCCTTTCAGTCTGCTAAGACAGAGCTTTATAAGATGTTACCTAACGATGAGAATGAAGGGAGTTCTTGTCTCATCAATTTTGCCTTATTCTATTGACCAGAAGGTCAACCGCACTCAGAGGAAGTACGGTCACCTTAGGTCACTTGGGTCACCTTAGGATCTATCTACCACAGTTGTTTTGTAGAGGACCCTGAAATAAGTAATTCTCTGATAATATACTTCAATAAATATATATATCTTCAAGTAAATTTATAAACATATATTTCAAAACAATTTAAGCAGAGTGTGATTTGATTTTAAATAACAGAATTATTAATACGGTTTAAAGTTGGCTTAATTTATATTGGTTTGGTTTTTATACAAAATCTCAGGAGCATGCCTATTGTGCAGAATCAGGCATGTCTGTACAGGTTGCATCAGGCCCTGAAGGAGTTAACGTGCCTCTCTAAAGTTGTCGATTTCCTTCCTCCTCATCATTAAAATAAAACCTATAATTTGCAAAATGAATCTACGTTCTTGAATGCTGGCTGAATAAAAAACCTGAGTATTTTAAAAATTAGCTATTCAATTATCCTATGGTTGCCTACTGTTTGTAAAATCAAAAACATAATATAAAATAACATAGATCATAATATTAGTTACAGATGTCAGCTTCCTCCTTTTCTTCTGAAGAAAAAGTGTTAATGAATTACTCTCGACTGATTTCTGACATAATTGCCAGGATTGTACAATATATCATTCTACATTTATGCCAGCAAATTAGCATCTGCGATTCATACAGTGGTAGCTTTCTTAATTTTATCATGTACTAAATACATGTTGTTTAGGTCTTCAAAATAACAGGTGGCTCTATACCTTGCAGACTGAAGAGAATTTACAATTCTGTCATTGAATTAGTGAATATTTCAAAGATGACACTAACGATATGCCTGTGGGTTTACAGCAAAATAAGGTTGCAACTCTGACAAACCACTAAATACTGCAAATGCATCAATAACTTCAACCTGAGAAATATGACTTTTAATAACTTTAGCTCTTTTTTTCTATCTAATATATTTTTTTCGTGGCAAGTACACAACACTCAGCACTTAATATTCATTTTCGAACACCAGGAAGGCAGCTACAGCTGGTGTCAGTAGAAGTTGTTTTCCATATTCTCTGTGCTTCCACATACTGTGTATGGTAGTATTGCAGTCAAGAGCTAGGGTTTGCAGACCTTCTCTGCCACTTTATCAGTGACCTTGGGTGCGTTTCTAAACAACCCCAAGTCTCTCATTATGTAAAATTACAGTAGAAGCCACTTAATGTGCATAGACTGATCGGCACAATACCAGATACATGGGAATCATTCAAAAACAGTGATGATACAATTCTTCATCAAAATAAACCATTGCTGTCCAATGTTTGTGTCTTTTTCTATCTTAAACCTTCCCCCTGGGGTAACTCATGGGGCAAAAAGCACCAGAGTGTGCTATTCTAACTATGCAACTTTCTCCTGGGATCAGGAAGTCGTTTGGACTCACTTGACCCAAGTGAAAGAGGCAGTGGGAGCTTATGTTATTATATTTCTCTTTAAAATGAAGAAACAGGAGCAAAAGAAGATTAAAGTCTTTGTCCCATGTAGCGCATTGGTGAAATGGGAATTAGTAAGTGCTATCTTATGGTCTAATTCCTAGTTATTGTTTTGTTTTCTCTTGAACATCTCCCTTCTTTAACAGACAATTATAGTGTATTTCCTATGAGTCAGGCGTTCTTGTACGAGTCATAAATTTTCACTCAAGACATTCTGAGGGGTTAGGTAGAGCTACGATCATCTACATTGTATAGGTGAGGAACCTGAGGCACAGAGAGGTGAAGCAACTTGTGTGAGGATACACCTAGCATGTGGCAGAAATAATTTGGCTCTGGAATATATACTTCACCACAGTCCTGCACTATCTTTCACTCTCAGATGAGACTTGCCTTTTTTCTTGAGGTCAAAAAACACATCAAATAATGCCTAATCTCTCCATTCTGTGACCAGTAGAGTTTCTGCTTTTTAACATATTGAATCAGTCGCCAAGGAGGATACACATAAAGGATATGAGTTCCAAGATGGCAGGGGGTTATCTTGTTTACTGCATTCCCATCACCTAGAACAGGGCCTGATAAGTGGAAGATGTTCAGCAAAAATATTCTGAATGAATAAAAAATCAGATGAATAGGGGCCGCCCAGCGGTGCATCGGTTAAGTTCACATGTTCCACTTTGGCAGACCAGGGTTCACCAGTTCTGATCCCGGGTTCAGACCTATGCACCGCTTGGCACGCCATGCTGTGGCAGCTGTACCACATAGGAAGTAGAGGAGGATAGTTACGGATGTTAGCACAGGGCCAGTCTTCTTCAGCAAAAGAGAGGAGGATTGGTGGCAGATGTTTGCTTAGGGCTAATCTTCCTCAAAAAAAAAAAGAAAAAAAATCAGATGAATAGATGAATGAATGGACGGATGTATGAATCAGATATGTACCTTGTTTTAAGGAAGCTTTTAGTCTAAGAAGACAAACCATAATTCAGATGAATAAAAGGTTTTTTGTCTTTTTATTCCTTCCAGATTGTTCAAAGAAGCTTTCTATATATAAAACCATTCTAATCTGGGTGAAACAGATTTGCTCAGTTTTAAAATATAATTAGAAAAACATATGCTGAAATCCAAATTAAGTAAGTTTTCATCTGCATGGCTCAGTAGCAACCCAGATTAATTTGGTGCAGGTGAAAATGAATTCTTTCACAGAAATTATCTTGCCATATTTTTGCATGACATTTCCGTATGGGTGGCATTTTTATCAAAGGAAACTGAGAAGCAGAATTAAGAATGGGGAGGGGTAATGTTGAAGGTGCCTTCATCTTAAATATTTCCCCAATATACTAGAATGTAAAGAGATAAATAAAAAACTGAAGTGAATAGAAAGGATTTGGTACGTGAGTTTTCATTACATTATTATAAAAAATAATGGCATTTTTATATTTTAAAAACTGTGAGCCATTCAATTTGCTGAAAAAAAGAGACAGAGGTAGATATATTCAATAAGGGAAACTAATATAATCAAGAAAGGGGAATGGATTTTCATATAAGACAAATACATGCTAAGAGAAAAGGAGGAAGAAAACGTCAGTGTGTGGTGATGGAGCGGTGTGGGGTTATTGTTTTAAGATTGGAAAGACAAGACCTGAGATGGGAATTTCATTGAAATGTATAAAACCAAAAAGGATATGAAATGTGGCCAATGATTTATTCAACAAATCCCAGTATCCTACACCCCAAGGATCTACTCCAAATTTAGAAGTGGTTGTTTTAACACGAGTTGTAAATATATTTCATAGCAGTTAATAAATTCAGAGTGAAAATGGCACAGGAAGCTCTCTAATAAGTGATTAAGATAAGTTATGAGATTTGTAATACACATCTCTAAATTTTGCAATTGATATCATAAGGGCCAGTCAAATGCTTATACCACATGGTCCCTGATGAAACCTCCACGAGAGGAAAATCTGCCAGACTCATTGAATATTGAGTTTACTTCAGCTTCCATTCAATGAGGTTATTTTAGAGACAAAATTATCATGAAAGTGCCTCGTGACGTATTTCCTGTTTTTTAACGGGCCAAAAATAGTGAAATGATTCAAATACAAGGAATGGGAAAGTAATAGAATGAGAGTATGAGTAGATAGATATTCTCAAAAAAAACCAAAGATGAACAAATGAAAACTGGGCCATGTTTCTGAGCTGAGATGCATGAAGCAGAGGGTAGATGAGAGTAAGTGTGAAGTGAAATTCAAAATTATTTATTGTAACTGCTAATAGTCAGAGATGAGAAACAGTCTTGGAGGAGAAAGAAATTGAAATTGCTAAGCAAAATGGGTTTTACAGGTTTGCTGGAATCATAAATTGCCATATTTAGAGGGCATATTAAATTATCTGGTAGTTCATCCTAGATTTTAGTGATCTGTGATCTTCTTACCCTGGAATAGCATCATCTGTGATATATATGTTTTTGGAGCTTATACTAAATACATGGATTTTACGGATTCTTTTGGTTATTCAATCCTTTCATCTGAGTCATTGGTCTGTAAATGTTCCCTTCAGTAAATTTTACTGTTTTCTAGACCTCCCTCAGCAAATTGGTCTACCCATTCCTTCCCCTCTCACTCCTCTTCGTAGTTATGCATTTACAACAAGCGAAACTTCCCACCCTTAATTCTGTATTTTATTGCCCTGGTTATTATTACTTTTCTTTTTCTAACCATCCTTGATAGCATTTCCAGTCTTTCTCAGGGAAACACACAGAACACCAGGCCACCAAAGATATGATCATATGCTGTAAAACCTACTGTGCTGTACATGTCGAACTCCTTACCTTAGCCTCTCTTCCTGTGACAGGCAAACCTGGTAATTAGCTAGGTCCGTGCTCTCTGGGAATTCATCGTGCCAACTTGAGCAAAACTCTTTCCATCCTATCACCTTTAATTTTACTAGCTATTAGCTGCTACATAGGTTGAAAAATAGAATGAAACAAGAATCTAGTTGGAATCCAATGCATTACTCCCCAGGATGAAATACCAAGTGGACACACAGCTAGACTGGCGCCAGGTGCTACAAAAGCATCAGCATGAATCATGGGTGGGATGACACTTCCCAGATGGATGGCTGCAGTCTGAATGCTTGGTCTCTTGGGTCTGTGTTTGGAAGTCAGGGTGGTGCACATTCCTGTCACCCTCCAGAATTAATCTTTTCTCACTGGCTGATAGATGTTACCTATGACCACACAAGAATCCTAAAACTTAACACTGTTCTTGTTCCTTTTTTTTCCCCTAATTCTTCACTCAGAATAAAAAGGTGCAATCCTAACAGATAAACACCCCTTTATCATGTGTCTTCACGGAGTCTACTCTTAGCTCTTTAAAAAACACAAGTGCTAAGAGCATTAGGGTTGCATGTCAACTATAACAAAAGCCACAGCTCTTCCTCTCTTTTCTAAGTTATTTTTATATATTGTGGAATAATTCAGACTTACAGAGAAGTTGCAAAGAAGTTACAGAGCTCCTGTATACTCTTCACCAAGTTTTCCTCACTGTTAAACATCTCCGATTACCATGTTGTGTTTGTCAAAACTAAGAAACCAACATTGGTACATTACTATGAACTAAACACTGGACTTTATTTGGATTTCACTAGTTTTTTTTTACTAATATCGCTTTTCTGTCTCAGGACACAATCTAGTTTACCACTTCTCATTTAGTTATGGCTCGCCAGTCTCCTTTTTCTTTCATGGTTTCTATCTTTTCTTGTTTTTCCTGACCTTGACCGTCCTGAAGCAAGTTACTAAGTCTAACCCACTTTCAAGCCTCTCTACCTCCTTTTCTAATGGCTGCAATCAGCTCTATGACTAAGATCTAGTATGATTATACCACATTCTCTGTTAATTCTCGAATAGATGCCTAGATAGTTGTAGAAGGAAATATACTCATGTGCTGTGGCCTGTGGAGGAGTACCTCCTCCTTTGAGAACACAGGATGATCGCTCAGAGAAAGTTCAACAAGAAAACCCCTATAGTCCCCAGATTTCCCATCCCTTATCTGTACCCAACAGAATTAGACCCCAGAGGAGACAATTTACATGTTTGGGTTATGACACAGCTGGGCAGCAGAGAGGGCAGAAGACATCTCCTCCAATACATCTTGGTTTTTTTGTTTGTTTGTTTTATCGTCTGGTTATCCCTAGTGAATGTATTTAAATATCATATTGTGATCACAGTCCAAACATAACCATAGTAGGGAGGGACCCGGAGGCCAGAGTGAGTTACCTTTCGTAACCATATCTTCAAGCTTCTTACAGAATAGCTACAGAATCCCAAATTACATCTTAGTAATTTAAAAATATTTGCAGAAGTGTGGCATTGAGCTCTGAACTCTGCACAGGTAATTTTTTTCTTCTGTCAAAATGTTTTCTTGTGAATATAGCATATCATTTACTCTTTGCTTTATAAACCAAAGGTGTGAGAAGGATTGTTTCCTTCTTATTTGAAGCCTAACAAATGTTTGCATTCTTGAAGATGAAAGCCACAGGACTTTTGTATTTTTATGTTGACATCCATTGCAAGGAAACAATTTTTTTTGGTGGAATAAATAATTACTCTGAGGAAGAGATAACAATAGGAATTTTCAAATATATTGAAATGAAAGTTGCACATACTGATATTACTTTCCCATCTTTTTTAACTCTGCCTTTCTTACTTCCTACCTTCTTTTCCGGGTTAGTTTAATTGATTTGTGACAACTGTTTGCATATTAAGAAAGTTAATCTTTTGTAATATTACTAAAACTGTTGTCACAGTTTGTCATTCATGTTTCAATCTCATTTATTATGCTTTTTCATACAGAAGTTTTAGTTTCAATACAGTCATATTTATCAACATTTTTCTTCATTGGTTCTGTTTTTGTCATGTTTTAGAACTGCCTCCCCACTTCAATAGCATCATATATTCATCTGTTTTTCTTGAGCAATTTTCATATTTTCTTATATTTAATTTTAGGCACTATATTCTGGCCCATTGTTGTTTCTGATGCTTTTTCAATAGTTCCCAGAAATTTTAAGTTCCTCATCTAGGACGCAGAGAGTAAGTGATACAGCCTGCCTGAACCCAGCAAGCCCTTGCGCACTCACTGATGTCAGAGATGCCTATCATTTGATGGCATCATTTATAGATAGATAGTAGAAATTTATAGATATTTCTAGCGTGAATATCCATCCTAACGTTATTGAGCCTTCTTAAGCAAGGACAATCTATATTTTTGCTTAATATAAAAAAATGCTCATGTTTATGAAGATAGTAAAATAATCAAGACAGGGCTAATGCCATTTGTTTTCCTCTATATTTTGACTCTGTCTTTAACTGAACTCAAAGTACTTAATGAGCATCATCTGCTGTATTTTGTGTCTTCATGGTCATGTTGAAGAATAGGGATGTTCATACAATGTTTTGACAATAGAAAAGATTCAGGGATAGTAGGCATGATAATAAGGTTATGTGATCAGTAGTGAACCTGGCACAGAATTCTATTGTTTTAAACTCCTGATTCCAACTTTTTTTCTGTATCATGTTATCTTTAAAGCCAGCTAGCACCCCTGAACTGGATAGTGAGGCTGTCATTAGGTTCCAATTCCATCTCAATTGTGGATGGATTGACTTCAAAGAAAAAACGGGAAAAAAAGAGAGAAAGAAATAAGTAGAAAAAAGAAGAGATAAAAGAGAAAGAGATGGAATATCTTGTTGCTTCCTAACATGATAGAACCTTAATAGTAATGACCTTAGAGATTAACCTACAGAAGACGTTTGCCCAGCTGCTAACTGAAAGAGAATATAGTTTGTCTCCTAATTGCATCCTTTTCACTTTTCTCCAGAAAAAAATGTTATCCATCACAGTTCTTGCTTGATGATGATGAACCTGTGAATACAGGCCAAGCATTTATTTTGCTTTAGCTATGATAACAACCAGGAATCAACTTAAAATAGATACATTTATTATGGTAGATGAACCCCTGTATCCTATATTTCAGAATTTCACATGCCCTATGTTATATTTTGAATTATTTGATAAATTTACCAACCATAATTCAAATCGATGTGAGTCTTTAGGTAAATCAACACATTTAATGATTTTTTTTTAAAAATCAAACAGGGGTGACCCAGTGGCATAGTGCTTAAGTTCGCACACTTCTCTTCGGCTGTCCAGCGTTCACGGGTTCAGATCCCCAGCGTGGACCTACACACTGCTCATCAAACCATGCTGTGGTGGCATCCCACATATAAAACAGAGGAATATTGGCACAGATGTTAGCTCAGGGCTACTCTTCCTCACGAAAAAAGAAAAAATCAAACAAGACTTTTAAAAAGATCCATCCTTTCTGTAGGAATTAATATTGTTCTATTTAGAGAAACCAAGAGAATACAAACATTTGATGCATAGCCATAATTTATGATTAGATAATGTGGTTTTATTACTAATCAACCATCTCTGGTAGTTGTTCTTTTTGTTTGCCTACTTAATGTATTTGAAGTATGAGTGCTAGGTTCAGGACAATAAGCCTCTTTTATGGTTTATACCTTTACTATCATTTTCCTCCCTGCAGTACATTAAAAAAGAAAAAGGATGAGCTTACATGAATGATTACTCAGCTGTGGTTGCAAGTGCTCCATGCTCACCATCTTACTTCCCAGAATGGGACTAGAATAGAATTGGTCAGTCTCTGTCTCTCTGTCTCTGCCTCTCTCTCTCTCTTGCTCTCACGTGTATATAGGCCTAGAAGGACAAGCTCAGAGAGAAATAGAGATCTGAGTAAACGCTTTTCATACACATTGTATGGCCCCTGGTGCTTTGCAGTGACTTCATAGCAGTGATACAAGGCTCTACTTGTATAAATTTAATTGGAATAAGTAATAATTTATCTTAGTTTTATGTCTTCTTTTATCCTTTTTATTTTTATTTCCCTTTAATTTATTTTAGTGGTTATAGAATTCAAGGATGAGTAAGTAGGAGTTAGAACCAAATATACCACACACAAATGCTTAATAACCCTCTGTGCCCTGTCAGTGCACTCCCAGCCTCTGGTGCCTCCTCACATCCCCATTCTCCTGTCCCTCGAGAACATAGAGTTTGGTGAGCCTGTCATTCTGAAACCCTCATTCTCAGAGCCATTTCAGAACGTTGAATTTAGCCCATCCTGGCAATGAGCATCCCCACAGCTACACTTATACCATACCCTTAATTTTAAAATTTACTTTAAATCCACAGGCAGAGTTAGAAGTTTGCCATTAGTAGGACTGACTGAGCTATCAAATGTGATTGGAGCTCCTTTCTTTTTGTCTCTTAGTGTGCTGAAACAGTAAAAGGAGTTCTTAAAAATACCCATAGTATTAAAGAGAGTAACTAAAGCCTTTAGTTCTTCTTACTTAATTTGTACTGTCTTCAACTTACCTTTACTTGAGTTTCTTACTGGAAAAATTCAGTTACTTCCACAAAAAGAATTAAGACTCTCTAGCATTGACTCAATTCTTTTTTTGTTTTTAACAACGCAGCTTGTCAGCTATTTTACTTTAGCAGTGTCTTATTACCGAAGGAAATTGTATGGAAAAGCACTGCTTCTTAAAGCCTGCCATGCTGATTTGTCTCAGCAGTGCATGTGTTCTTTAGATGTTCTTCATGGCTGGAGATGAGGACTGTGTGGCAACCCGGGACAAAGCACCATATGGCTAGGATGAAGTGAAGGATGATAAAGGCACATGAGTGATGGAAGGAGAGATGTCACAGTCCGTCAAGTCTTTATCCCTAGAGGAAACTCTGGTGACAGGGGAATGATTAAAATGGCACATTTGAGGCTCCTGGGCATGGAGAAGGGATAAACAATGACTAGGAATTCAATGACATAAACTCAAGGGAAAGGATGGAAACAAAGGGAGCTGGGGGTTGAGTAGAAGCAAGCTCTCCTGCAGTTGGTGAAAGATGCCAGGAAGACACATTGATGGGAGAGAAGATTAAAGTTGGCCTCATAAAGCCTTGGAATAGTGACAAATAGAAAGAGTACAATTATTAGCAAGAAAATACAGAAAAAGAAAAGAGACCTGAAATGAAGCAAATTGTTGTAGGAGCAGATATGTGGGATGATAAAAAAGGGAAAGCAAAGGATGAATTTTTCTCTGTAACATGATAAAGGAAATAGAGATATTGAGGTGACCAAGTCCTGTCCTTGCCATAGAGGAAGCACTTTGTCCCCAACTTACTTAATCTATCAGTTTTAGCCCAAATTCTTCCCAAAGCTTTTCCAGTAGTGTTCCTAGATTTCCTACCAGACATCATGAAACTGGGCCAGCAGAAACAGACTTTCTGCTCCCTGGATCTAAAGACAAGTAAGTAATAGCAAACATTGACTAAATATGAATCATACTCAAGGTACTGTGAGCAGCCTTCAAAATCCATTCCTCATCATCACTTAACCCTGTATGTCAAATATTTTACATCAGTTTTTAAACGTGGAAAGTAGGCTCCGAGAAGCTAAAAAACTTTCCAAGTCACATGTCACAGAGCATCAGAGCAGGGATCCCATATCCCTTCTATTTAATTACAATTTTCTAGTCAAATACATTTGATTACATAAATGAGGGATTAGCCACCTCCTCGAGCTGCCTGTGATCCTTGCTCCATCTTGGACAAACTCTTTAAAAGGCACTTTCCTAAACAAACAAAGTAAAAATAATTAAATCATTAAAATCATGTAATGTGTGATTTTACATACATACAATGTACAGATTAGGGTACCAAAACCTTCATTCACATGTGTTGGTTGACCAGTTTACCAGACATTATTTTTCTCATTTTACCTGAAAAGACCTGAAACTCTGAGAGGTATAGTTATCTCTGCTGATACGATAGCACTCCCCAGAATTTGTTCTTCATCGCCTCTCTTTGTGTGGCATAGGTAGTCCTGCTTGGCATACAGCCTTGGCCTGGCAATTCTCTTTGATGTGTGGTCCTGGGATCAGAATCAGACTTCCTATAACAGATCCCTAAGTCCTCCTCTGATGCACAAGTAGCCCAAACCAACTTGCCAGGCTTCCTTTCTGCTTCCTAATGAAAGCATCATTTCTCTTAGGAAGGATTCCTATGTGAACACACCTTCTACATTGTTTGGCACATCGTTGGATTTCAGGAATATTTTCCCCTCTCCATTTGGTCCAAAACGAAATATTCTCACCCCAAACCTCCATTCCCTTGGAACCTTCCTCGGAGTTCAGTTTTTCAATCTATTTTGTAATTTATTAGCAGAGTAATAATTACTAACATGAGCAGCTTCAGTAATAGCTCAGTCACCTCCTAGTACCTACTTTCAAATACCCGTTTTGGATGGTTCTGAAAGTGAAATTTCTAATCAAAGTCTAAACATTATAATTAAACAATTTTGCAAAGGCTTCATTTAGCTAATGCGGAAAGAACGTCTTGGCTGGCTAGGATATGACTAAATGCACTGTGCTGGATTTGGGGATTAAAGTGGTGAACAGTTCAGACTTGGTCCCTACTCTTACAGAGCATATAATTGGGTGTAGGATACAAATCTGACTAGACTTTACAGTGCAATGTAGGAAGTCTCCTGAGGGGACACTTATCCTGGTCCTGTGAGAGCCCAGAATAGAGGTGCCTAGAGGATGGGGATGAGTGAGGTGCCACCTCAGCTGAAATCTGAAGGAGAAGCCCAGGTCAGAGCAGTAAAGCAGGTGGAGGGAGGTGTTCCAGCTCAGGTTGCAGCACATGAATGAATGTAGCAGAGGTGAAAGCATGAGGTCTTCATGGAATCGAGTAAGTTCAGTGTGGAGAGCTGAGAGGTAGCAAGGAACCAGGTCTGCAACAAAAGCCCTTGACAACTCCTCAAGCCTAGCTCTCCATCCCCAGAGACCTTCCACTGGATTCTGTCTCAGGCTTACCCTTGCCCAAGACAACTGAGAAAGTAGAGCTGGGATGGGAGAAGCAACGTTGGCAGCAGGAGGAGATAGGTCTTTAAGGGTGAAGCCAGGGCAAGGAGAATTACGGAGCTGGCTCTCCTCCCTCGAACTGGGAAATGGATTCAAACAGGCCTTCATACAGTGCCTAACACATAGTAATCCATTACTCCATGAATATTGGATGCATTAATTATTGAATACATAAATTGATTTTACCAAATAAAATTCATACATGTATGATTCAATTCCATGGCATTATTATCATGATAGTTTGTAAAATGATTAAACAGGTTTCTGGGAACAGAATAGAAGTGGTTTAGTGAGAAAATGTGTTCTGATTTCTAAACAACCACTCTACCAAAAATTTAGGATGGAATTCATTTGTAAGTAAGAGACTGTCTCAAACTTTGTAATTGTCTTACATGTATACACGTTATGTCTTCAAGTTAATTTCCTATTCTCTCAGGGCAAAATCTGTATTTTAAAAATTAATAATTCTTTACTTCAAGCATAACTGTAGGAACTTGATACATATTCAATATATCTTGGTTATTCGTTGTTAGATACTAACCCAATAAATTCTTTTATGTAACGACAGATTTAATGAGATATTGTAGAATTCATTAACTTCAATCTCATGTTAATTTAAAGTGAAAAATGGCTTCAACTCACTATTTTTTAAAAATCTACATTTCTTAATTTTACATGCACTAGCTCAAAGGCTATAATTCTTTGAACTTTGAAAATAACATGAAACTTTAGAAAAAAATATTATTCTTTGTAATTTTCAAAGATACGCAGCCAAGTTGCTTTTTGGTAAGCTTTGTGAAATTACTTTGTGAACTATAAAACCTTTAAACCAAAATTTAAATTTTATCTCCTTCTCCATTTAGATAATCAAAAGCTAGAGTTTAGTGTCAGGGGAATAACAACAAGAAAAAAATTCAAAAGAAAAAATAGATGTTTGCCTTTAGGACAATTAAATGTTCCTGTCATTTCACTAACATTATCTATTTATATTTTATTTTTATTAAATCTGCAAGCTAATAGGAGGTGTAACAAATAAAGCATCTGGTTGATCTGGTGTCTATGTTTATAGTATTTTAGTTAACAACTGGGGAAGTGACAGAAAAATAAGCCTATATTGCAAATTAAATATTTTTGTTCTTATGAATATATCATCATCTTTTATATTCTTCATAGGGAATGGAGGTTAGGGACTGTTAATAAGCTCAGAAAAAAATTAATGTCTGTAAACTCTATATAGTAAAAACCTGACAGAAAAAAATGTCTCTGGTGTCTAAAGGGAATGTGGCTTTATAGAAAAATTAACCCAATAGCGTAATTGTTACCAAGGCTATTGCAATGACATCATAAAAATGTTATTGTTATTATTATTTGTTTTTGGTTTCAAAACTATTCTTTGGATTTACGTTATCTTCAGAAACCATCTCCTTTTCCTGAATTATGCTATGATAAATTTTTTAAAAAGAGATTCTTAAAAAAAAGACTATGTTATAGTGTGGCAAATTCGCCTCTTCTCCATGACAACAGATAAAGAAGCTGTAACCATAGCAACAGTAATGGGCCAGGGAGATTAGGGCCAGACTGGAGATTAGGCCTCCAAGAGCAAAGGAAAGAAGTCCTGATTGGTTCCTTATTGAGACCTTATGTGAAGACAAGTTACTGTTGATAGAAAGCGTGGAGGATTAGTAAGAACAAAATTAATTCCCCTGTATAAAGTAAGAAGGCATTCCTTTGTTAAAAACATGTCCCTTCCTTTTCATATAACAACAGTTTAAGTTGTGGTAAAGAGTCCACGATTAATTCTGTTCTGAGCTTTATCTATGCCATCCAAGTCTAGACTAGTCTGTGAGAAGACATTTCCAGAAGCTTGGAGAGAAAAGCATTCATGTGCAGACTGCCATTGCTCTCCTTCTTGGCAGCCCCTGAATGGGTGGAGAAACCAGCTCATTTTTGACATGATATTATCTATAAGTGAGGTACTCTTGGGGAAAAAGAATTTGAAAATTTCTCTCCTGTTCTTTGCAAAGTTATTTTTCTAACTTCTTGAAAATTCTCAGAAAGATTTTTCCAAGTCATCATTGATCATGTTTTGTTTTAAAAAAATTTTTTATAAAAATATCTAGTAAGGATCCTACTTTCTTTAAAACTGTAAGATATATTGATAGCACCTTTTGAGAAAATGCGCTAGCTATGATTTCACATTGATGCCTTGATAAAGGGGGTATTTATTTTTTAAACAATAAAGTTATAGACATGAGAACGTTTGGTCAAAGGCTATGAATATTTTTCATTTTAAAGGATTTTGCCAAACTGACTTTTAAAAAGATTGTCCTGTTGTAAATTTCATCTGACAGCGTAAGCAAGTGCCACACCATGGCCCACACTACAGACTAACATTCTTTAAAGTCTTGCAACTCTAACAGATTTTTTTTAAATAGACATTATTCTGACAGACTTTTTTTAGATTTCATTTGAATGCACATTTCTTTTATTTGTCAGGTTGAACCCTATTTTATAACAAAATTCTTCACAATTGTACTGATTTGTAGACATTCTTTTTACATTATAGATATTAAGTATTGTCTCTTAGATATTTTTGCAATTACTTTGGGTCAGTCTTTCCAGAGGAAACATAGCCTAAACTAAGTCAAGAGGAAAGTAGGAGTTAAGTGAATGGGATGAGCTTCTGAAATAGAGGGAGCCGCCTGTGTGGAGGCCCTAGGGAATTGCAAGTGGTTCAGCATGGAGACAGCATGTTCAGGGTAAGCGTCAAAAAGCCAAGGAGGGGCCGGCCTGGTGGCATAGCCATTAAGTTCGTATGTTCGGCGTCTCGGGGGCCCGGGGTTCGCTGGTTGGGATCCTGGGTGCAGACATGGCACCACTTGGCAAAAGCCATGCTGTGGTAGGCGTCCCATGTATAAAGTAGAGGAAGATAGGCACAGATGTTAGCTGAGGGCCAGGCTTCCTTAGCAAAAAGAGGAGGATTGGCAGTAGTCAGCTCAGGACTAATCTTCCTCAAACACACAAACAAAAAAAGCCAAGGAGTCTCCGTGTGAGCTCCATGCAGGCAATGGTCTCATCTGTTATTCACCATGCTCTCCCCTGCACCTAGAAGAAGGGCCGGCTCAGGGTATGTGCTCTGTGAATAGTGGCTGGACAAGGAAAACTAATGAATGCCACTTACCATGGGCACCTACAAGCCTCTGCCCAAAGATTATTTTTCTGCAAGAGGAACACGCTAGGCTGTTATGCAGGAAGGTTAATGCCCTTGGAATCACCTTCAATCAATGGCAAAGGGTAGTAGATAAATACCCCAACTCACTTCCCTCAGGGATGGATGAATCAGAGCTTGTGCTGCACTGACTCCCAGAGTCCCTAGTGGAGTTGCCCTTCCGTTTCCCACAGTGGTAACTGCCAGATAACTCCCTGCTGCCTCCCTCCCCAGCTCCCCACAGGTACTTCCTTGCATCACCTTCCAAATAAAGTATTGGCACTTAAATCCTTTTCTTAAGGCCTCTTTGTGGAGGAAGACAAACCAAGAAAAGTGATAAACAGGAGCCAGGCCAGCAGGCAGGTTGAGAAGTTTGGAGTTTCCCTGAGGCAAAGGGTAGACACTGAGGATAAATAAACAGTAAAGTGATATGACCAGATGTGACTTTTCATAAGCTTATTCTCAATGCTATACAGAGAACACGTTGGAAGGAGGTGAGTGGAAAGAAAGCAGGGGAGCTGGAAGACAATTGTAGCAGTTCTGATGAGAGAGAATGATGGTGTGGATCTGTGTGTGGCGTGGACATAGAGTAGATTTACCAGATGTCCAGAAGGGGGATTTCTAGAAGGAGGCACTGAGGGAAGATTCAGGAAATCGGGATGCACTTTGGGTTTCTGAGCTGTAGAGTTGAGAGGACAGTACAGTTGGGTAGACACAACTGAGTTAAACAGCCCAGGAGGGGAAGTAGGCCGAGTGGGCACTGAGCGGGGAGGGAGAGGATAAATCCACATAGGTGTGCCAGCTTGAGCTCTAGATGGTTTGTGGGAGTAAAGGTTTTTGTCAAGAGGCTTAATATCACCCATATTTTTGACAGAGATGCTACGTATCCAGGCATCCATCTTTCCCCCTCCCTTCACTACTCCAAAAGATTGACTCACCTGCTGCCAGTCTTCCATTTATTTAAAGTCCTGTGCTGATCAAGAAAACAAGGGGAAATTTTATCTATAAAAAAGGCAGCTAAGACTCTATGGAGCCAGAAATAACTTTGAAAGCTTTCTGCAGTTCTCTGAAACCTCTTTCTCTGTATAACTGGCATGTATCGTAAATTGATAGTGTTTCCGGAACCATTGGGAAATGAAACAGCAGCACCTCCCCCAAAGTGGATTTTGCAGCTAACAGGAGTTTAGTTCACAGACGGAATACTGACTCAGTCAGCCCCTGAGAAAGTGAATGCAAGAGCGGAGACTAACTTTGATAAGAACTAGAGAAAATGGCCTACAAAAGCTAGTTTGAAGATTAAACATAGGCAAATGGGTACTTGTGATTTGGGGCTGGAAATCACCTATCAAGATGGAACACATGTTCCCTAGACTTGGGGACTTGAACAAATAAGAAAATGAAGATATCCAGCAAAGATGAATTATGAATTTACACACGCACACATTCAATAAAAAACTTCTATTACAGATTATAAATGCCCCAAATATTTAAAAAACCAGATTTCCAATTGTGACTCAGTTATTCCTATGAATAACAGTGGCTAAATTTTTTATAAATATAATGATACTGGGGCCAGCCAGTGGTACAGAGGTTAAGTGCACACGTTCTGCTTCAGTGGCCCAGGGTTTGCCAGTTCGGATCTCGGGTGCCGACATGGCACCGCTTGGCACACCACGCTGTGGTAGGTGTCCTACATATAAAGTAGAGGAAGATGGGCATGGATGTTAGCCCAGGGCCAGTCTTCCTCAGCAAAAAGAGGAGGATTGGCAGCAGTTAGCTCAGGGCTAGCATCTTCCTCAAAAAAAAAAAAATATATATATATATATATATATATAATGATACTTTATAAGCATGCTACAATTATCTATCTTTATGTCTTGTGGAGTTTTCTGTCATTTCTTTTACTAGCAGGTAGTCCATGAGAATTATTTCTACTTTTTGTTAGCTCTCATCAACTTAAATATCCTGCTTTTAAATGTTCTGTGGTCTAAAGACTTAAATAAGCTACTTCAAATAATATCTAAAAGGGTGTAAACAGGCTCTGAGTGGAATAAGGTTTTTAATAATACGTGATTACCTGAGGCATTTATCAATACATGTAAGTCCACGGCTATGTTTCCCTGTTCCGGGCCTAAACAGAACATTTTTTTCTTAGTGTCATGGATCCCCTGAATAATAGAAACTGGACAAATGTGCAGTAGAATCAAATATGTTATTAATTAGCCACCGTTTTATACACCACAAGAAATTCTATTATACCTTTGATTCCATTTACTGTATCTTTGCTTTCCTTTGGTTTTCTTCATTTCTTTAGAACTTAGGTGAATGTACCATTCTACGTTTACTAATGGGTCCCTCTGCCTTCCTGTGCATTTCCCACCCGTGGCACCCACTCCTCTGACGGCCTCCTCTCCTTCCTCCTTAGCTATCCCAAGCTCCAGTGTCCTCCCTTCTGCTCCCAGAGATGTGGTCCCTGTCTTGGTTTCCAGTCGATTCGTCCGTCTCAGCTGGCGCCCACCTGCAGAAGCAAAAGGGAACATTCAAACCTTCACAGTCTTTTTCTCCAGAGAAGGTGACAACAGGTGGGTGCTACCAATAAAAGTCAGCTTCATCCACTGTCTCTTTAAATGTTTGCTGTGGGGTAATGATGAAAGGAGACCTTCAGCAGGGAGTTTGGAGACCCTGTGAAATCTTTCCTCTGTGTTCTGCACTTTTGACTAAATGGAGATATATCTCCAATGCCTGTGTGGGTTTTTAAAGCAGGATTGTTTAGAGAATCAAATTAAATCATTTGTAGAAAACTTCCTTGAAAAAAGACAAGCATGTGGATACATGATATCAGTTTTTTTATTTCATTTGTAGAAAACTTCCTTGAAAAAAGACAAGCATGTGGATACATGATATCAGTTTTTTTATTTCCTTGATTTTCAAGGTGATGCACAGAACCGAATTAGTCTATTTACTGATAGGACAGGCTATGAAAGAACCACTGTGGCTGGCTAGGTTACAGTCACAACTCTGTCGTTGACATCATGTGATCTCAAGGAAACTATATAACTTCTCTGAGCCTCATTTTATTATTTAATAAAGAGGAAATGATAATACTTACCTTGCAAGATTTTTGTTAGGGTGAAATTAGGCTTCATATATAAAGGTCATGGCAAAGCGTCCAATATTGGGTAAAAGTTGTTGTTACTATTATTGATTAGGCAAAAATGAGCTCTATGTGTGTGGTACAGAGTCAATCTACTGTTGTTGTTTTCCCACATTTTCCCCTTAAAATGTTTCACTGATTTTAAGACGTTGAAGTTTCCTTCTAAGACTAAGGCAGATATTGGATAAGTTCCAATTTCTTTTATAAGAATAAACTGTTTAATACTTCTGCTTATTTCTTTAAATTTATTAAACTTACATATTTTGTATTCCATATTTGATCTTTCTGATGTCTGCAATCATTGTAAGTCTGATTCAGTGATGTGTTCCTGCTCACTCTTCCTCATAGTGGCTTGTTTCCTCGTATGTTCAGGTAATTCTTGTTAACACTAGTCTTTAGAAATTTATCTGAGGCCAAGTTTTAAAGTCCATTCTCACGGGAAGATTTGCTTTCCCAAAATGAGACCAGGTTAAACAAAATTTTTAAGGTTTATTTTGTTCATACAGGTCTCATACTGATATTTTATTGGTTATCAGAAAGTCCATTCCATTTGGTAACATTTGTTTTCCTGCCACTTTTAACACATCAACTCAAATGAGTAAATGTCGACTTGTGGTAAGGAATCCTCAGAGAGATTGTTCTTGTTGTTTCCACTAAGCTAAGACTTAGTGGCATGTATATTCATTCACCAGTTCTCTTATGAGGCTGATTTCAATTTCTAGTTCACTCATCGAGGGTTGTCCTTTCAGGATCTTTTCTGTATGCAATGTTCTCTAATCAGACCTTATACTTCACCTGCATGCTTTGCTTCCATTTCTCTTCTATTGGTTTCTAAAAGTCCTAGCTTCAGACCTCTTTTGATGGGTAAATACCCTCAGGCAAACATCACCTCCGCAGGTCTGCTTTCTTACTAGGCTATTTCTCTTACTTTGCTGCCAGCACACTCATGAATACAGAAATTTTAGAAAATAAAAGAGATTTTGAGTAATTTACTCTGAATTTTAGGTGTGCTATAATAAAAGGGTTTTTCATATAGTATCTAGTTTGCCATATTGTTTGAAATGGAATTTTGTAGTATTTATCAAATGCCCATAAGATTGGTATCATTATTATACATCATTATCGACATTTGAACAGGTGTATTTAAATATGAGCACGTTTAATGTTTAGAAAATTTTATTTAAGATTAAAGTATCAAACCACTCTGTAACCATCTCACTTAGAAGGGATCAGAAAGCTAGGATACTCTCTTAACGGACCTTTCCATGCTATTCCTTAGGCATTTTGTAAGTTTCTCTTCTCCTCATTAACTTTTTGGGATTTCTATATTGCCAATTAAAGATCTTCAAGGAGATCCGCTTGTGAAAGTTCAGTTTGCTTCAGAGAAACACTATGTTGCCAAATCCCAAGATTCTGTAGAGAAGAATGTCTATTTACAAATGTACCCACAAACCTGCCTGAGCCTCTCACATAGGCAGCGAGTGTCATCACATTCTTCAGTTGATGAGAATTTTGATAGGACAACTAGGATTTTTATAAAGTGCCTGTCTATTGACTTGGCTGAGTTCAGAGTTCCATGTCTTTCCTTCCATATTAAACCTCCTCTTATATATCGCCAGTCTGAAGTGTACAACTGTTGGGAGGCAGAGATTTCTGCGATGTGGCAGCTTCTTCTTTCATCCTTGAACGAAGACTGCGTTTACTTTCTGTAAAGTTTACCAGCCAAAGGAAATGTGACCTGTTTTATGCATCACATATATGGAATTATTTTGGGGTGGTAGTGGTGGCATAGGGGGAAGTAGAGAGGGAAAAGGAGAAAGAAAGGGAGAGAGAGAGACAGAGAGAAATGACAAGTGCTCTGGTGGGACCCAGTTGTTCACAGAGCTGAGCTCACCCTAATCCCGGCTGGTCATCATTCATTCTTCTGAAGAAGAGTAGACTAGATGGCTTTCTAAGTATTCCAGTCCCTACTGAAGCACTAATAGACAGCATGTGGGGAAAAGCCGGGAATTAAGTACCAGGCTTCTAGTCTCTCAAATTCATGAGTGCTATAAACACAGTGATCTTTAGGGACTCCTCAGGATTCAAAGGGACAATATAGCTTGGGGTGGCCAGAGGGGTATTTAGTTCAAAATTCTGCAGTGTGGTAACTGGACGGAATAGTACAACTTCTCTCATGCTGCTTCTCAATGCTTTTCTTTCTAGTGGGCAGCAACAAAGTATATCCTTCTTAAGTTTCTATTTTCTTTTACAATTTGACCTGACTTTAAAATAAAAGGAAAGAAATACATGTATACATATAGCCTATGTTCCCTAAGATTATTACCGTGAAGAAGTAGGCATTTGTTTTGGTCTTATCTCTGCAACTATTTGACTCTGTGACCTTATGATGAGTCTAGTAAGTTCTTTGGATCTCAGTTGTGAAAACTGGAGGTAATAATTCTTGCCTAGTTGCCTTCATATATCCACATGGATTTCCTGGAGGGACCTTAAATTCAGCCTGTCCCAAATCATATTTGCTGTTTCCTCCTGAAATATATTTTTCCTTTCTTTTCTTGGTTTATATTTGTATCTTCCATCCTGTTGACCAAGCAAAAAAACCCGAGTCATATTTTACTCCACTCTGCCTCTCAGGACTGCCATTAGTTATCAAGTCCCGTCAGGTCTTCCTGGGCCACAGCTCAGCCAAGGCACCTTTATTCTATTGCCTCCATCATCACTTACCTGATCTCTGACAATAGGTTCTCAACTTCAAATTCATCCTCCTCAGTGTCTCTAGTTATCTTTCTGAAATACAGTTTGGATCACTCACTGCACTGCTGAAAAATGTGAATGCTCTTGAGTTTAAATATGGTAAAATTCCAGTATAAAGATATGCACATAATAACTTCCAAACTCCTTTGACTAGAAGTCTATTACCAATCTATCTGTAGGTAGAGTGTGGTTGCTATAACTTATAATAGTTAAAAATATGCCACTTAAATCCAAATGGCTGCATTGGAAAATGGTATAACAATTTATCGTATGTATGACTTTTGTGTGTTTAATTTGTAAAAAGCAAGAATAAATCTGCTATAATGGATAAATGGAAGATAAATTCTATCTCTCAGACTTACTGTGAGAACTCATTGAAAAAATTCAAGTAAAGCATCCAGGACAGTCACTGCACACAGGCAGAACGAAGGGGCTCAGAATAGTGCAAGCTCAGAGACAATATGGAAAAGAGGCTGAAAATATAGCTCAAAGGATAGGAAGGAAAATAAACCATTTATTTTCGTAACTCCTCAATGTTTCCTACTTAAAATACCATTTTATCCTTTCCTCATGTATTGACATCTTTCTTATCTTTCAAGCCCAAGATCAATCCTCCATTCACCCTTGGCTATTCACTCCCATGGTCACACCACGGTCCTTGTCAACATCAATCACTGTGACCTCTCCATGATCTCAATTTCAAACATCATACTTGGATCTCACTCTTTAGACTCTCATTTTCCTATCTTCCATTTAGGGCTCTGATTCTAATAAATCTTTGATTCCACAGGGACCTACAATTCATTAATTCTACATTGTTTTCATTGTCCCTCATCCTTGATGTTTTCCTTCACTTTTTAAACAGCTGTAAATCCGGTGGCTAATTATTATAAACACTGACATACACCAATGTTTTGCTTGCAGTCTCTCATTTCATATTAATTTCTTGGCAAAACCCAACTCAATTAAATGCAGTTTTCTACCCACTCTTTGCTTGCACTCTTGTACATGAATATAACTGGAAGAAAATATATAACTGTGCTGACTACTCTTTAAATTCATAACTACTCATCTTAAGTTGCCCCTTAAAGCTGTTTGAAGTTAAATCTTCTATGTCAATAATTGGCCTCTCTCACACATGCTGCTAATGATATTTCATGCCTTTTCCTTTCTCCTCAAATCTCTGATACCTTCTGTCTTTCCCTCACTCTTAGCTGACTTTGCTTCTAATTTCCTGGAAAATAGTACAATCAGAAGGGAAGTTCTACAAACTTCCATATCTAATTTATCTACCCAAATGTGTCCTTAAGCATGTAATATCTTTCTTCAAATTTCTATAAAAGAACTGCCTATGCTCTTTACCAAGGCTAAACGTTCCCTTCTGCACTAGATCTCATCCTTTCTAGCAAACAGAAGAACCAAACTTAAGCCATTCTTTCTCTCTCCTCCTCATCAATTTTTTCCCACTCCAATGAATTGTGTCCATCAGCATACAAGCATGCAGTTGTATTTTCCATCTCAACAAATTCCCCTCCATCTGTTTCTCTCTCATCTGCCATTTCATTCTCTGTTCCCTTTTATAGTAACATTCCTTGAGTTATCTAACTTCACTTCAATACCTTATCTCATAGTCCAGTTGTGATTCTGTCCTCAGTATTTCACTGCAACTGCTCTTACCAAGGTTCACCAGTGACCTCCATGTCGCTAAACCCCGTAGTCAATTCCTGGTCCTCACATTGCTTAGATAGTCAGCAAATTTTGCCACATTGATCACTTTCTCTTTCATGAAACTCATTCTTCTCTTGGGTTCTATTACACTCACTCTCCTGGCTCTGCTCCAGTTCCTCTGGTCACTCATTTTTAGGCTCTTTTACTTTTTACTCCGAATCTCTCTGACCCACGAATATTGGATTGCCCTATGACTCAACCTTTGGTGATCTCTTTTCATCCAGTTTGTGACTTTATATTTTGTCTATATGCTGATGTCTTTCAAATTTGTATCTCTGGTCCTGACATTTTACCTACAATTTACCAAATTCCTACTTGATATCTCAGCTTTGATTTCTCACAAGCATCTAAAACTTAAAACCAAATGCCTGTTTTCTTTCAACCCTGACCCTCTTCCAAATACTTCATTATTCCAGAGATTCCTCCATCTCAGTAAAATCTTCATCTTTTTCGTCAATCAGGCCAAAATCCTTGGAGTAATCCTTAATCCCTCTGTTTTTCTTACACCCTATACCAAATCTATCATCAAGTCTTGGCAGTATTGTCAAAATATACCCTGAATCCATGAAACAATATGAGACCTGATATTTGCTACAAAATAATACTAAACGACTGGCTATGATTTCTTATTTGGAGCTGAGTAATGGGAATAAAGTGGTTCATCATCTTGTTCTGTCTAATTTTGTATTTCTTAAAATTTTCCATAATAAAAAATTAATGTCAAGTAAATGAAAATAAAACATATACGGAATCCTACCACTTCTTGCCCCCTTTACTACCATCAACTCTCATTTGCAATAGCAATAACCTCTCAAGCCTATCCTCACCATAGCAGTTGGATTAACCTTTTAAAACATAAGTTAGATCATGTTCTTCCTCTGCTTCAGAACCCTCCAGTGACTTCCCATCTGGTTCAGAGAAGAAACAGAAATCCTTCCTGATCTGGCCCCTTGTCACCTTCCCAGCTTCATCGCTTACCATTCTTACTGTTTTCCTATTTTACATAAATCGTTTTATTTAATCCTTACAACAAAATGTTATGCCCATGAAGCTTAAAGAGGAAGTTGACACCTCTGTTATACAGCTGGTAAGTGGTAGAACCAGGATTTAATGCAGGCCTGACTCCAAAGCAGGTGCTCTCAATTGCTACACTAGCTTGTTCCTAACATAACTAGTGGATTAACCTGGAAGGGAACCATGCTTTCTTGATATTTTCAGAATTATGACATGGATTTCTTTTATAGGTTTTTTCCAATAATTTTCTGACTTACTAGCTTAAGTTGATTTGCATCAGTTATTTACCATATATAAAACAGTAGCAAACATTTTTTGTGTGTACAGAACATTATACCTCCTATTCAATCATCTAAAATTACGTATGGGGTGTGACTCAGTGTAGCTAAAAGGTTAAGGTGATGTGGCTATGGATTTGAACCACGTGGGTATCAAACCTGGCTCAGAACTTTACTAGCTATGTGGCCTTGAGCCAATTCCATGTGAGATAATAGTATCTGACATGTAAGGTTGTGACGAGTATTAAATGAAGTTAAGAAAAAGTGCCTAAAACGCTTGCTCTCTGGTGCACCAAAAGCACTCATTTTTCTTAGCTAATGTCATTTGCAAATCATTGTGCAGGTTGGAAATGAAAATCGAAGAAATACAGGTATTTCCCTATTCATATTTAGAAAGGACTTTATCGCTTTCACAAACATTAGCCCATTTGATCCTCAGATAAGGCAGGTATTATAATCTCTATCTTACAGATAAGCATGCCTCGCTCTATTCAGAGTCTAAAAAACACTACCTAAGAAGCTACACAACTAGTAAATATTAGATGTAGGATTTAAATGCAAGGTTTCTAGTCCAGCAATCTCTTCCCTCTACCATACAAAGTAAAAGATATTTCCTAGAAGAGGTACATATAAAGTACTATGGGAGTTCAGATGAGAGAATTAAAACACTTCCATGAACATCATTCAATTTAATCCTCACAATAACCCTGTGAGGTAGACAGATAAGGGACTGGTATCTTCATTTCGCAAATGAGGCCGGGAAGTCTCCAAGATAGCCCCTGACTTCTTCAAGGTCATACGTCTATTTTGTGGCAGAACAAAGGCTCGACTAGGTCTTCCAACTTGCAGTGCTGTATGCTTTACATTGCTTTATGCTGCCTCAGAACACCTCTGCTTACTGCTCAGGATTTGAGACCAGCTTCTCATGATTGACATGAAGGATTCATTTTAGAATTCCCCATGCATTATATTTGCAACATGGTGTTTACATATTCTCTCCCTGGCTCTTCAGAGTAGAGGACTGTGCAGCTAATGAAGCTTATTATCCATGAAGGGAGTGTGTTGTGATGGAAAGAGAGCAAGACTCAGAATCCAAAGCACCACCTTCTGGCCCTGGCTTGGAGCTTGCAAGAGTTAGCCCTTCTCCCACTCTGTAACATGTAAAATCCTATCCTTTCTACCTTAAAATGTTCTTAGAGCATTGAATGAGAGGATAGTGATCTGATTCTTTCAATGCATATCGAAAAATAAAACACGCCTTCTATAGTAGCCATATGTAAATGCATGACGTTATTTTTAAAATTTTTTAAATTTATTTTTTATTGCAGTAACATTGCATTATAACATTATATAGCTTTCAGATGTACATTGTAACATATTTTGAATTCTGTGTAGATTACATCATGTTCTCTATCCAAAAACTAATTATAATCCATCGCCTCACGTGAGCCTAATCACCCCTTTTTCACTCTCCCCTCCCCCCTTCCCCTGTGATAACCACCAATCCAATCTCTGTTGCTATGTGTTTGGTTGTCGTTGTTTTTATCTTCTACTTATGAGTGAGATCATACGGTATTTGACTTTCTCACTCTGACTTATTTCACTTAGTATAATACCCTCAAGATCCTTCCATGTTGTCACAAATGGCCTGATTTCATCATTTCTTATGGCTGAGTAGTATCCCATTATGTATATATACCACATCTTTTTTATCCGTTCGTCCCTTGATGGGCACCTAGGTTGCTTCCAAGTCTTGGCCATTGTGAATAATGCTGCAATGAACATAGGCATGCATGTATCTTTATGCGTTTGTGTTTTCAAGTTCTTTGGATAAATACCTAGCAGAGGAGTAGCTGGATCATATGGTAGAGCTATTCTTAATTTTCTGAGGATACTTCATACTGCTTTCCATAGTGGCTGCACCAGTTTACACTCCCACCAGCAGTGTACGAGGGTTCCCTTCTCTCCACATTCTCTCCAACACTTGTTGTTTCCTGTCTTGTTAATTATAGTCATTCTGACCAGAGTGAGGTGATATCTCATTGTAGTTTTGATTTGCATTTCCCTAATAGCTAATGATGTTGAGCATCTTTTCATATGCTTGTTGGCCATCCGTATACCTTCTTTGGAGAAATCTCTGTTCAGATCTTTTGCCCATTTTTAATTGAGTTGTTGGTTTTTTTGTTGTTGAGGTGTATGTGTTCTTTGTAAATTTAGGATATTAACCCCTTATCTGATATATAGTTTGCAAATATCTTTCCCAATTTTTAGGTTGTCTTTTCGTTCTGTTGATGGTTTCCTTTTCTGTGCAGAGGCTTTTTAGTTTAGTGTAGTCCCATTTGTTCATTTTTTCTTTTGTTTCCCTTGCCAGATCAGACATGGTAGTTGAAAATATGCTGCTAAGACCGATGTCAAAGAGTGTACTGCCTATGTTTTCTTCTAGAAGTTTCATGGTTTGGGGTCTTACATTCAAGTCTTTAATCAATTTTGAGTTGATTTTTATGCATGGTGTAAGGTAATGGTCTATTTTCATTCTTTTGTATGTGTCCATCCAGTTTTCCAAACACCGTTTATTGAAGAGACTCTCCTTTCTCCATCGTATGCTCTTGGCTCCCTTGTCGAATATTAGCTGTCCATAAATGTGTGGGTTTATTTCTGGGCTCTTGATTCTGTTCCATTGATCTGTGTGTTTGTTTCTGTGTCAGTCTCATGCTGTTTTGATTACTAAGGCTTTGTAGTATATTTTGAAATCAGGGAGTGTGATGTCTCCAGCTTTGTTCTTTTTCCTCAGGATTCCTTAGGCTATCCGGGGTCATTTGTTGTTCCATATAAATTTTAGGATTGTTTGTTCTATTTCTGTGAAAAATGTTGTTGGAACTTTGATAGGGATTGCATTGAATCTATAGATTGCTTTAGGAAATATGGACGTTTTAACTATATTAATTCTTCCAATCCAAGAGTACAGAATATCTTTCCATTTCTATGTGGCTTTTTCAATTTCCTTCAAATTTTCGGTGTACAGATATTTCACCTCTTTGGTTAACTTTTTTAGGTATTTTATTCTTTTTGTTACAATTGTAAATGGGATTGTATTCTTAATTTCTCTTTCTGCTACTTCAGTGTTAGTGTATAGAAATGCAACAGATTTTTGTATGTTGATTTTGTATCCCGTGACTGGACTGTATTCATTTATTATTTCTAAAAGGTTTTAGTAGATTCTTTAGGGTTTTCTATGTATAAAATCATATCATCTGTAAAGAGTGAGAGTTTCACTTCTTCTTTTCCAATAGTGATCCCTTTTATTTCTTTTTCTTGCCTGATTGGTCTGGCTAGGACTTCCAGTATTATGTTAAATAAGAGTGGTGACAGTGGGCATCTTTGTCTGGTTCCTGTTCTTAGAGGGATAGCTTTCAGTTTTTCTCCATTGAGAATGATACTTGATGTGGGTTTGTCATATATGGCCTTTATTATGTTGAGGTATTTTCCTTCTATATCCATTTTATTTAGAGTTTTTCTCATAAATGGATGCTGTATCTCGTCAAATGCTTTCTCTGCATCTATTGAAATGATCATGTGATTTTTATTTTTCATTTTGTTAATGTGGTGTATCACATTGATGCATTTGCGGATTTGAATCATCCCTGCATCCCTGGAATGAAACCCACTTGATCACGATGTATGACCTTTTTAATGTATTTTTGTGTTTGATTTGCTAGTATTTTCTTGAGGATTTTTGCATCGGGGTTCCTCAGTGATATTGGCCTGTAATTTTCTTTTTTTGTGTTGTCCTTGTCTGGTTTTGGTCTCAGGATAATGTTGGCTTCGTAGAAGGAGTTAGGAAGCCTCCCCTCCTCTTCAATTTTTTGGAAGAGTTTGAGAAGGATAGGTATTGATTCTTCTTTGAATGTTTGGGAGAATTCACCAGAGAATCCATCTGGTCCTGGACTTTTATTTTTCGGGAGGTTTTTGATTACTGTTTTGATCTCCTTACTGGTGATTGGTCTATTCAAATTCTCTATTTCTTCTTGGTCCAGTTTTGGAAGGTTGTATGTTTCTAAGAATTTATCCATTTCTTCTAGTTTATCCAATTTGTTGGTGTATAACTTTTCATAGTATTCTCTTATTATCTTTTGTATTTTTGAGATGTCCGTTGTAATTTCTCCTTTTTGATTTCTGATTTTATTTATTTGAGCCTTCTCTCTTTTTTTCTTGGTGAGTCTAGCTAAGGGTTTGTCAATTTTATTAATTGTTTCAAAGAACCAAGCCTTGGTTTTATTAATTTTTTCTATTTTTTTTTCGGTCTCTATTTCATTTATTTCTGCTCTTTTTTTCTTTTCCTTCCTTCTGCTGATTTTTGGCTTTGTTTGTTCTTTTTCCAGTACCTTTAGATACGCTTTTAGATTGTTTATTTGGAATTTTTCTTCTTTGTTGAAGTAGGCCTGAGTTGCTATAAACTTCCCTCTTAGAACCACTTTTGCTGTATCTCATAGATTTTGGCATGCCGTACTTTCATTTTCATTTGTCTCCAGGAATTTTTTGATTTCTCCTTTGATTTCTTCATTGACCCAATCATTGTTCAGTAGCATTTTGTTTAATCTCCACATTTTTTGCCTTTTCTGGTTTTCTTCCTGTAGTTGATTTCTAGCTTCATACCTTTGTGGTCAGAAAAGATGCATGGTATTATTTCAATCTTCTTAAATTTATTGAGACTTGTTTTGTGACCTAATATGTGATCAGTACTGGAGAATTTTCCATGTGCATTTAAAAAGAATGTGTATTCTGTGGTTTTTGGATGAAATGTTCTATATATATCCACTAAGTCCATTTGGTCAAATGTGTCATTTAAGGCCAGTGTTTTCTGATTGATCTTCTGTTTGGAAGATCTATCCATTGGTGTAAGTGGAGTGTTAAAGACTGCTACTAGTATTGTGTTACTGTCTATTTCTCCTTTGATGTCTGTTAATAATTGCTTTATATATTTAGGTGCTCCTATGTTGGGTGCATAGATATTTACAAGTGTTATATCCTCTTGTTGGATTGTTCTCTTTATCATTATGTAGTGCCCTTATCTCTTGTTACAGTTTTTGTTTTAAAGTCTATTTTGTCTGATATAAGTATTGCTATCCCTGCTTTCTTTTCTTTTCCATTTGCATGGAATATCTTTTTCCATCCTTTCACTTTCAGTTTGTACATGTCCTTAGGTCTGAAGTGTGCCTCTTATATGCAGCATATACATGGGTCTTATTTTTTTAACCAATTGGCCACCCTATGCCTTTTGATTGGAGCATTTGGTCCATTGACATTTAAAGTAGCTATGGATAAATATGTATTTATTGCCATTTTGTTACTTTTTTGGGGGTGTTTTAGTAGTTCTTCTCTGTCCCTTTCTTTTCCTCTTGCTGTCTTCCCTTTCGGCTTGATGTCTTTCATTACTAATGTGTTTGATTTCTTTTGTCTTACTTATTTGTTTACTTATTATAGGTTTCTGATTTCTGATTACCGTGAGGTTCCTATATAATATTCTCTGTATATAACAATCAATACTGAGTTGATAAACTCTTTAGCTTGACCTCTTTCTAAAAGCTCTATTTTTTCTCTCCCCTCCTCCCACATTTTGTTTTTGAAATCATGTCTAGTTTCTTCTTTTGTATGTGTCTATCCATTACCCTCTTATTGAAATAGGTGAATTTAGTACTTTTGTCTTTTAATCTTCATATTATCTTCACAGGTAGTTGATCTGCTAACTTTACTATATTTTTTACCTTTACCAGTGATTTTATTGCCTGGTTTTTGGGGGGATTTTTTGAATAATATTTTTATCCCTATTTGTGTCATCACTTTCTCACTTAAATAAGTCCCTTCAGTATTTCGTGTGGAACTTGTTTCTTGGTGATAAACTCCCTTAATTTTTGCTTGTCTAGGAAGCTCTTTATCTCTTGTTCCAGTCTGACTGACAGCCTTGATGGATAGAGTATTCTTGGCTGTAGGTTTTTTCCTTTTAGTACTTTAAATACGTCATGCCATTGTCTTCACATATGTAGTGTTTCGGCCTAGAAGTCAGCTGATAACCTTATGGGCTTTCCTTTGTATGTCACTTGTAGCCTTTCTCTTGCAGCTTTTAGGATTCTCTCTTTATCTTTAATTTTGGACATTTTAATTATAATCTGTCTTGGTGTGGTCCTCTTTGGGCTTATCTTGTTTGGAGCACTCTGTGCTTCCTGTACTTGGATGGCTGTTTCCTTCCTTAGGTTACGAAAATTTTCAGCTATTATTTCTTCAAATAAATGTTCTGTCCCTTTTCTCTCTTCTCCTTCTGGGACACCTATAATACAAATGTTAGTGTGTTTGATATTGTCCCAGAATTCCCTTAGACTTGTCTCATTCTTTTTAATTCTTTTTTCTTTTTTCTGTTCAGCTTTGGTGATTTCCTCTAGTCTTTCATCTAGCTCACTGATCCATTCTTCTGTATCCTCTACTCTGCTATTGAGTCCCTCTAGTGAATTTTTCATCTTCAGTATTGTATTCTTCATTTCCAATTGGTTCTTTTTTATATTTTCCAGTTCTTTGTTGATGGGCTCACTGTGTTTATCCAGTATTCTCCCAATATCTGTAAGCATTCTTATGAGTTTTTGTTTGAACTCTTTGTCAGATAGCTAGCTTATTTCTGTTTCGTTTAGTCCTTTTTCTGGGGTTTTGTCCTGTTCCCTTGTTTGGAATGTATTCCTTTGTCTCTTCATTATGCTTCTTTCTCTGTGCTTATATCTGTGTATTAGGTGAATCGGCTTTGTCTCCTGATCCTGGAGAAGTGGTCTTATTTAAGAAATGCCTTATGAGGCCCGGCAGTGTGCTTTCCTCTCGTCACCAGTCCAAATGATTCAGGAGTGTCCCCTTTGTGGGCTACTTGTGTCTTTCTGCTGTGGCAGGGTTGCTCTTAATGCAGGTACCCAGGGAGTCTAGTCTTTCCTTCCCTGGCCACCTGTTTGTAAATCCAGTTTGGGCAGCCCAAGCACTGTTGGGTAGAATGTCTAACAGCACACTCCTGTTGCAGTTTATCTGTTAATTGGGTAGGTACCCACTGTAGCTGGTTGCTAAGCTCAGGGGCTTACAGTTCCTATAGGCCTTAGGCCCACAAGGCTGTTGTCAGTTCTCTTAGGAGTGCAGCTGAGTGGGGCTGGCCCTTGGCACAGGAGCACTCAATTATTTCACATTTTGGAAGGTGGAGCTGATCCTTTTTATGGCTATTTGTCAAGCACAGGTCTTCTGCCACTGATAAGCCTCATGCCCAACAAGACCACACACACCGTCAACACAGTCCTGGTCCATGCATGCTTCCCAACCCCCTGGAGGGTACCCTGATGCCCTACTGCCAAACCTCCATCTCTCCACCAATTCCCCCCACAGTTCACCTGGTCCTCACACAGTCCCTGCCCCACAGAGGCAGACACACTCGCCTGCCTGTAGAGCATCAAGATACCCAGTCAATGCAGGCCAACAAATAAGCTGAGGGCTTGCTATTGGGCTCAGCCAGTCCCTAGGGCAGCTGCCTGCCCTGGCTGAACTGGATTAAATCTGGGCACTAGTAGCTGTGGCAGACCCCTGGGCTAACATGCCAGGGAAAGAATTTTGATGATGTCTGCTGGGGTTTGTGTCAGCACGCCTGGACTAGGTCACGACAGTGGCCACCACCAATGTCTCAATCTCTGGAGAGGTCTCTCCTTTCATCAAGATGCACCCAGAGCCCACCAGGTGAGTCTCTTTTCACCAGAGGACTGTCAGCCTTCTCTCTGGTGATTTTAGGTTGCTGAGACGGTTGAGTTTGTGCATGGGCCCTTTAAAACCCAGGTCTTTTTGGCTTTCACCCAATAGTTTCTCTGGGGGTATTCCCCACTACAGTAATAGCCAGCGAAGCCAGATAGCAAGACATTCGTCTCTGCTGTGCTGAGTCTAAAGGATGCTTATAGCAGTATCGGCTCCCACTCTGGACCTCACTCCTCCAGGGAGGGCTGTGTACCTTAGGGTGGCTGGCTGAGAAATTCTGCTGCTCCTGAAAGTGGCATTTTTTCTCTCCAGAAGGAATTTCTGCCTCTTCCACCTTAGTCAGGACCGTCCCTTGGTGGGGGGTTCTTTTTTATCCAGTTTTCAGTTTTATATCCAGGGTAATTTTTCCAAAAATAGTTGTAACCTGATTGTGTTCATGGGAGGAGATGTGTTCTGAGTCTGCTTACGCCACCAACTTGGGTAGATTCCCCCAATCCTGAATGATGCATTATTCACTTGTGAACTGGCTATATGTCTGGCACTGTGTTCTAAATAATAAGGAAGCTAACAGTTTGATTGGAAGCAGTTTAGTAGTATTGAGGAGATCATTCAACTGATGGATACATAACTACACACTGAGATGAGATCTCTAAATGAAAGGAGTATGCTTGTGTGAGAGAAGTTAAAAAAAAAATGTGTGCATGATGTCTATGCCATAATCAGATTTGCATCTTGATGGGGTGACTGGGGCTGGAGAGTGGAAGTTAGACCAGAGGTCAGCTGAGTGGATGTCAGGATGCCGTTTAGCAGGCTGTTGCAGAAGTTTCAGGAAAGAGCTGCTGATGAGTCAGACTAAGGGTGTATCAGTGGAGATGGAGCAGCGCAGACAGATTCTAGAGACATTTAGGAAGCCAAATTGACAGGACCAGGGGATGCATTGGACATTACTGGTGAGAGAAAGGAGATTTTCAAGGATAGTTCCTAGGTCTCTGGTTTATTTAAATGGAGAGATGGTGGGGCAATTCGCTGAGATTAGGATGCTGGAAAAGATCCAGATTCGGGAATGAAGATCATAAATTCAGTTTTAGACGTGTTGGTCTGACATACCTTTACAGCATTCAAGTGGGGATGTCAAGCAGGGCCTTGAAAATAGGAACCTGGAGCTCAGAGGAGAAATTTGGGCAGAGACATACATCAGGAATTTGTCAGCATATAGATAATAACTGTAGCTCCAGGAGGATAAGACTGGCATCCAGAAAAAAATACAGAATGAGAAGAAGACCCAGAACTGAGTCATATTTATTATGGGAGCATTGGCTGAAACTAAAGAAAATAAATAATTTGAACCCAAAAACATTTTCTCCATGAAAAGATAGCTTTTTGTTTGTTGCTGCAGTAGCTATTTGTTATGTAACTAGTCTCTTGGATGTGTACTAGATGCTGAAACAGAGATTATATTAAAGAAAAATTTTAAAAAGCCTGGTCCTCAGACCAGGCTTTTTAACAATTCAAGAAAATCCAGAATTTTTAACTTTGTCTGGTGGTGAGTCACCTCTGAACTTACTTTCCCTTCAAGATAGCACGAGTTCCAAAGTCTCAGCTTCTGAGGTCATAAAGAATGAGGCATTTGGGTGGTTCTTGCTGCTGTCACTTTGAACCCTATTCTAGATAACACCATATTTCAGTTTTGAAATCTTCTCTTTGTTGCACCCTTTTCCTCTCACTAAAGAAACAAAAATGAAAGTGGAGTGGATAAAAAGGAGATGTTAAAGATCTTTCGATTAAAAATAACATAGTTCCCTCCTTACAAAGGAACATTACTATCACTCTTCCCCCTTGAAGCAATTAACTAGGTATTTGATACATCAAGACAGCATTAGCTGCTCAGCTCACAGCTGTAACTAAATGTTAACACCCTGGTACACTTAAGCAAGACAATATGTGTTTACTTAATATGAATACTAGAGATATGTCATTACAAATGATTTGCTAAGAAACAGTATCATGCTTAATCTTTAAATTCTGTTTACTTCTGAAATGTAAATATAGAAGTGCTGAATTCAGCTAAACATACACACACAACATACACACACACAAACACACACAGAGAGATAAGTGATTTCTATTCTCAATAAGGAATATTAGATTAGAAAGCCTTTTTAGAGTAGATCGCACTCTCTAAGTTTTCAAATAATGAAAATGAGACCCAGGAAGGTGAAGTGGTATGCCAAAGGCCATCCAGTTAAGTTGGGATGGAGCATGGAATAGAACTCAGCTCTCATAGCATTTCTGAGATCATACTATGTGGAGATATTATGCAATTATTCTATTAAGATTTTCATATTTATTTATGCATTTAAAAAAATTGAGAGCACTGGCAACATAGCCATTCTTTATACTCAGTGGGTATATATGTTGAGTGTCAAAAAAATATGAATGGAATATGACTTCTCTTCTAAAAAAATAATTCACAAATGAGTCGAAGAGACAGACACATCTATTAATATACTGCGATATGTGCTATGGTTATAAACCAAGAGCAAGAAAAGCACAAAAGATAATATTTAATGCTGCAGGACTCAAAGGACATGATGGTAGGAAAGCTCCAGCCAGGAGATTTCATGTGAATTGCATTTGAAGAATGAATAAGCTTTTGTCAAACCGGGAAGGAACTATGAGTCAGGAGAAGGTAACTCTAGGATAATCGAAATGGAACAAAATAAAACTAATGAAAGTTGGAATGACAAAAGACAGAGAAGTCGAGACGCATATGGCATTGCAGGGCAGGGTGACTCATTGCAGATAAGCATGAAAAGATTTTGGCCACATCTTGAAGGTCTTTGGATCTTGTCCCAAGGAGTTGAGATTGTCTTAATCATAGAATGGCAGCTAGCACAATATTTTGCACATGGAGTTGATAGATTATGTATGTTAGAAGAATATCTCTATTAATAGAAGATAGAAAGAACTGGGGGGGACCAATGACAATGAGCTAGGTAAAGCTATTATCATCATGTAATACTTTGTAAGTGGGCACCAGAGCAGAGGTCACTTCCAGGCACAGGAGATTATAGCCTAACCAGATAGGTCTCAACGCAAATTGTGCAAGGGTGCATTCTATGCCACCACGTTTGAATTCCTGTCTCAAAATGTATCAGTGCCTAAGAAGACTTAGAAAAAAGGTCAGATTTCAGCAAAGCAGAAGCATTATTATTATTGGGTCAAAATGTGTGTTTTTACAACATAGCAGTTATTTTGCAAGAAACCTCAACTGGGTAACCCCAAGCACTGAAAACTAGAATTTACAAGAAAGAAATGCTTCTTGTTAATGGGACGAGCTCTTCTTGGTCTACATATAAAAGGTGAAGAGGGCTAGTTGCCTACAGCTTTTTTGGCCAGCAGGAGGAGACAGACTTGATATATTTATACTCTGTGTGGATTTTCAGTGAATGAATTTACAGTGAATGGATTCTTGAAAGCTCAGGTGACTTACTCCCTTTACTTCAGGCAGCTTATCTTGAACTTGCCTGAACCCCACACTACCAACTCAGAGTGAGGAAGAAGTAGAATAATGAAGCTTTGTCTGACAATATATCTGCCACCACAGACCATGATTCTGAGCTCTGCAGATTTGAAGGGTAATTACGTCTTCAGAGTCAGAGGATAGAACTTCACTGAGATGCAGCCAGCCTGGGTCCCTGATGCTTTCCCAGGAGCAGTTGGTACAGTGACAGGCAGAACACCCCAACACCATAATTGGGCAAAGTCATAATATCTACTGGTCTCTGTTCTTCAGGACCTGGTGTGTGTGTCTGCCCATTTACATAGGAGCATGGTCTAGACTGGGCAGAGAGGAAATCCTGTTTGCTACCTGTTTAAAAATAGAGATTATGGAGAGTTTAACTACTTTAGGTGGCTGACATTGCCCTATTGTAGTACCAGAGAAACACAGAGTAATAAGCTGCTTGTCCAAACTCAGATTTTACTTACCTGTTGAGAAACGATTTGTGATGTTTGGTTTTCAGCTGCTAAAGCACGAAAAGGGTGATCAAAAGCCTCCTGTGAATCTTTGGGGTTTGTAACAGCCAATCTGTGAGAGGCGGCGAGGCAGGAAATGTCATTTTCCGAAAATGCATTTGTATGTCTGTAGCAGTTTGATGTGACCCCAGTAAGACCTGAGGAAGCATGAGAACAGCCTGGCAATGAAGCCCAGACACCAGGGTGGACAGCAGATATCACAGGGCTGGCCAGCTGTGCTGTGAACTCAGGCGGCACCTATTCCTTCTCAGTTTCTGTCAGCAAAGGCTTTACCCTTTAAAAATATTGTTCAGTACTGCTAGTTATGACCACTCTTTTTGATTTAACTTATCTCTCCATTCAAAATTAATCTGACAGAAAATATTAAAAAAACTATTTTGGCAGGCCAGTAGCTCAATGAAACCTATCTATATACTTTTTCTTTATAATTATACCGCTTATTAATTTCTCTCCTCAGATTCCTAGTTCTAAGTACTTTGTGGGAAAGTCCTCTTCTTGGACTCAAGAGCACTTATTTCTCGTGAGGTTGTGGTGGTAATTTTTTTATAATAATGAAAATAACAGCAGCAACTTCCATGTATGGAGAATTCTTTATTGAGTACCGGGCACCATGCCTACTGCTTTCTATAGTTTACATACGACATCTCATTTAATTATCTAGAAACTCTCTGAGGTAAACATTTTTATGGCACCAATTAGCATTTGAGGAATCTGGGACTCAGACAAGTTAGTGAGAAAGTCAAAACAACAACCCCGGGCTTAAGAATCCTGAATTCACTCCACAGTCCACATAGCATTTTGATGAGACCATACTTCGATGTGATAAGCAGATTTCTGAAAAGTGGCACATAAAATTGGCATATTTAGATTAAACTATTGTTTAAAACCATTAAGAGCCTACAGCGAAGAATTAGTGGTCAATCCAGGGCAGTACAATCTAGCATGGAGCTAGAGCAGGGCTGTGGAGTTGTCTTGAAGCTGTATTTTCTGATAAAGCCCACTGTATTTGCTTAAATTAAAAGGGTCTTTTCTAAAGATACTTTGTTCATTCTTTACGTAATATTGAGGACGTATCAAATGTTCATATCAACAAATATAATTTTTTCATGACATTAATTTGCAGGCTTTTTGCAGGCTGATGGAGATAATGGGAACTTGTAATAAAGACCAGTATCCCCTCTTATATGCAACTGCTATTTTCATTGTATGATCTTGAACATTCTTACCTGGGCATGCCCACGTTTTCTTGCCTTTTATTTCCTTTGAAGAATGCCTGTTCAAACAGCTATGCCAGCATGCCCTGGGACACAACTACGTCATCAAAATTATTTAGCAGTTGTAAGACTAAAGTCAATTATGAAAGCTGTCTTTCTTCATAGGTATTCAAGAAGTTTGGTAAGAAACTCTGACCTTTGGTGACAACTATGTGGCTAGACAGTCCAGAAAAGATAGGAAATGACTTACGGCAGATCACAGACAAACTCATCCTTGCAGCGGTTTCTGTGTCCGTTCTTCCCCTTTAGGACCTCAGGTCTTCTACCCAAAGTTCCCGTGATCCCAATAGGCCCCTCATTTTCCTACTATTTGTTGAATGATTTATCAATACTGGATTGAAAGAATGCACCTCCAGATTTCATTCTTAGCTGTGATATCCACTGTGAGTCCTTTGAAAAAGAGCCATGCTGTTTCTCTAAATCTCACCTTTGCATCTGTAAAATAATGATAATAAAACCAGCCTATCTATATCAAAGGCCTATAAGAGGCAATGCATGTAAAAGTTCTCCTGCTAAAAGAAAATAAATAAGGTGCAAAAATCCCTGTATCAGCAAGGCATACAATCTGATGAAGGTTTTGTTTTTTAAAAGCAATTTATTGGCCTAAATAGTCTTAGTTTCATAGAATAGAGCAGTGTGATGCATGATACATAAGAACGTTAGTTGATATTTCTTACCCTTACCTATTTTAGGTTACAGTTGAATCCCACCCATACCCATTCCCCTGCTATGCCACAATTCAGCCTTCCAGCAACTTAACACTATACTCCTAAAGGAATATCTAAACTTTGGGGTATATCCAGATTCATACAGGGCGAATCTTCCCCAACTGAAACTCTGTACTCATTCAATGCTAGCTTCTCTTTCCCCACTCCCCTCAGCCCCTGGCGACCAGCCAGGGTGCATATTTTACTTACTAGCAGTACTCGATAAAATAATGTTAACTACTACAACAAATAAGCTCTAAATGTATAATGGCTCAAAACTATTTGACTCTATGAAGTATAAAAAGGATTCTCTTATTGAGACAGTTCTACTCCAGCTCCTCTGCAGAATTCCTACAAATTTTGACTCCTCCGTCATCAATATACGGCTTCCAAAGTCACCATGCTTGCCTGCCTCAAGCCCACTGGCAGAGGAAGAGAACATGGAGTAACCCACATGTGTGGTTTGTCTAGGCCAGGCCTGGAATCAGCACACGTCTCGTACACTCACACTCATTTGTTAGACTCAATCAGATGGATTCATCCAGACCTTAGGGAGGCTGAAAATAGACTCTAGGACATGAATGAGAAGAAATGGGTTTGAGGATGACTCAGCCATTCTCTGCCATATCAGTCATTTTAGGAGTGTGTGTTTATGCCTAAGAATCACTATTCATACTCTTAGAATTTTTGTTTTAATTTTTCTCCTTGGAAGCCTAATTTGCCCTGGCAGAAAAATGTTTCATTTAAAGTATCTCCCAAAACAAAACCAAATGGCAAAATTAAAACCTACATAAAGTTCCACTGAGAGGCAGGAGATGTTATCTAGAAATAGAAATCTTCAGAAGCAGTTGAGTGGAAGAGAAGGAGTTCCTTCTTCACCTATTCAGTTATACGAGGCCAATGAGCATAGAAATGTCTAGAATCATGTGTGTCCTTAAAGAATACTTCAGTAGTTCTCATTTCTTATATGTCAGCATCCATACCCGCAAGGTTTGTCTTCTCTTAATATGTACTGTAAATCCCACCATGATCAGCCAACTAATTTATTTGTTTGGAACCACTGAGGAAGTTTTTAATTGGGAAGTGAATTGGACACATGGAGATGTGGCTTGAAGAACAAGACAAGTAGACACGTGCTGCAGTTTCTTCTCACGTAGAAGGAAACCTACTTCCTTTCACTAATTGCACTTAACGTAACCACAGGAGCTCAAGCTCTATACACATCATCACTTAGCATCTGCCTTTCTCTTTCATACAATGAAAGAAAATGCATAAATGCATTTGTTGGTAATACTGACAAAGACTGATTTGTGGAATCATTGAAACCTTGATTTCTGCCATTAGCTGGATGTTTTTGAAATGCGTCTTCCAGTCTATATTCCAAATGTTTCTTCTTATTTCAAAAGTTCTTCATCATGAGTTTTTAATTCTAAATTGTAAAGTGTCAAGAGAAAAGATTTTAGTTTGCAAGTTTCATGGGAATAGCATACATACGAACTCCCCAGAAATGCTGAAACATTTGTTTGTAACTTTTTCCAGTCAGTTTATTTCTGGTAAGCCTCAGAGGTCTTGAATTACGTGCAGAGTCAACATTCAATAAGTAAGCAACCTTTGGTCCACCTCACTACTCTTGCACATTAATAAAGGCTTTGGCTAAAAGGTTTCATGTTGGAATAACCTTTCCCTACAATGTTTGTTTCTCAGGGAACGAGCACTGAATACATCACAGCCTGGGTCCCTTCAGCTTACTGTGGGAAACCTGAAGCCAGAAGCCATGTACACCTTCCGAGTTGTGGCCTATAATGAGTGGGGACCAGGCGAGAGTTCTCAACCCATCAAAGTGGCCACTCAGCCTGAGTGTGAGTATGAAAAGGGAAGGGAAGCATTTAGAAAGTATTTATTTTTGCTTGCAATATCCTTGAGTTATTTTATAGAACTCTTTTGAGGAGACAGGATGGAAGGAAGATTTATGAATCAAATTTCCAACTCAAGGATTTTCAAAGGTAAGATAATTTTTCAACAAAGTGGGCTCCCCACTTAGGCCATGTCTTCATAGCGGCAAATTAACAACTGTAACGGCTTAATCCATCTATCTGGTCTACATATTCACTCCCTAAGTAAGTGACTGACACTCTACCTGCTAGTACTTCATAATCAACATTGAATCTCAGCCTCCTCCACTGATTTTTCACATTTTCCAAGTTTGCTATCAAGAGTGCAACATCAAAGGTAAAAGAATAATGGCGCAGGACTTCTAAACACAAGGACTTTTTAAAGAACCTAAACATGCGCTGAATGTGCTCACAAAGCTTCCAAAAGCGAATCTAGACTCAAGAAATGTAGAGGGAAAATCTCTATTGGGATCTTACCATCCTCCAACTTAAATCATTCTATCAAGCTACATGATCACAAAGTAAAGCAGCTGAATGTTCTTGTACTAAGTTATAATTCAGTGATTTCTATCTTTATAAAAGAACAGCTCTCAAACTGTATATTTGAAAAATATTTCTGTATCTTCTAAATTTTGAGATTTCTACTAAGCTTCTAATGATATTTGAAAAGATTGATTACTCTTGAGCAGTCTGTCACCTTTATTTTGTTTAAAATATAAGAAATTACAATCTAAAAGCTAACGGAGTGAATGACTACTTGTAACAAATTGCATTACTCAGACACCTAGTTGCATCTACTTTTTAAAATTATTATTAATGATGTTATTTTGTTCGTATTCTTCTTTGTTTTGTTTAAAACCACGTTTAACTTTAAAATCATCTCACATGCTTTTGGAAGAAGGTGAAGTAGAACTAGAAATATTTTAATTGGTAAATGTGAGAAAATAATCTTTGCACCAGGTGACTTTTGTGTATTTTAGATCAGCATGTTGAAGAAGAGAGAACAGGAGCACACTGCAATGTAGTGTGGGTGCTGGTATCATGCTCTACTTTTGGCACAATCTTCATTCTTTCTTCCACTTAACCAAGGCTATGAAGACAAGATGATAACAAATTGGAATAAAATATTTATTGGGGGTCGGGGAGAGAACTAAGCTGTATTTGCCTCATAGAAATAAACCCTCGGATATGCTATGCTTTTGTGCCTTAAAAGCATAGTAATGGGGGCCAGCCAAGCTGTGTGGTAGTTGAGTTTGTGCACTAAGCTTCGGTGGCCCAGGGTTGGTGGGTTTGGATCACAGGCGTGAACCTGGCACCACTTGTCAGGCCACACTGTGGTGGCATCCCACATAAGATGGAGAAAGATTGGCACAGATGTTAGCTCAGCGGCAATCTTCACATACACACACACAAAGCATAGTAGTGCATAGGTTTCAGGTAATTATTAGGGAATGCAGGCTCCCAGGCAGGACCAGCTAAACAATTTGCAGGGTCCGCCAGCTACTGTAAGGCATTGAGCCATACTGCATGAGGCCTTGTGCCACTTCACTGGTTGTGTGCCCATGAAGCTGGTCCTACTTCTAGGTTTGTGTTCTTAAGAATGTTTTGTTGGGGTTTGGATTTAAATCATGAGATAATGCCAGTTTCCTCTTCACCATGTCTGTGCTAACATACCATCTGAGTCATCAATTTCTTCATTGACTTACTCTTCATAGATCATATATATAGAATCAATAACTTTTATGAATATTTGGTGTTTTTAATCAATAAAGTTGAATAATTAGGTCAAAATATATATTTTAAAAATGGCATATGTCATGTATAAAGACTGACAGTTTAGAAAACTATCAAAAATTCTTTAAAGAAAATTTGTATTCAATTTTCTAATATTAAAATTAAAATTTTAAAAGTATGTTCCTTTTCAAAATATTCAGTTTCTGTGGATTATCTGAATTCTTCACTTCCTAATACTAATACTATATCTAGAATTGTCTTAGTCTACTTTTCAGGGCTGACTGGCCATGATTACATTACACTTCCGATAAAAATGCTAGGTAGTCAGCCTTGCTTTCTAAGACTGAGCAACATTACTTTTTCTTCTACCGGTACCATTGTTTCTAAGTATCCAGCTTAAAAAATCAATTTCCAGAATTTTTTCTTTTTAATTCACTTTTATTATGCCAACCTTTCCAAGCCCAGTGACAAGAAATAGTTTTCCATTTTGACACTAATAATAGTCTCGTTTCATAAAAAAGAGTCATGATACATTTTCTGCCATTTATAATTAATTAAAAAAATCTACCAGTAATTATTTATATCATACGTATGGCCTTAATTTTGTAAAACAAAAGCAACGGCATAATTCAATTTGTCAGTATGCTTAATGAACGTTTCCAATGTTCCTAATACTATTTAAGTTTGTCTGAGGCAAGGTGAAAAGCATATGTGTGTAATGAAGTAACAACACTTATGGATCTCCGAAACTTCATAGGGAAGCGAATATTCTAAATATGTAGCACTAACAAAGCAACTAAACTAAGGGAACTTGTAAGAAGTTGTTAAATGAATATTAACGATCTGAATCACAGGTTTGCTTGTGGACCCATTATCTGTGATAGCAAGACATTTTATCTCGTTAATTTTTTATGGCTAGATCATGTTGTGCCTGCCTCCTCAAATAAGTGTTGTATTACAAACACGGCTGCCTCAGTCCTTTGTGCTTCATCCATTCCTTCTCAATCAGAAAGGAGACTGAGAATTTGGGCAGAGGACCTAACTGGGCACTGGTCTCTGTCAGCATTTACTTTGCTTAAAAATTAGCATGAGTGATTATAAGGTAAAAATAAAACTAAATGCCCGATTGAATAAAATATGTTGCTTGTTGGAATTATTGCCTCATATAAATTATCTTTTTTCCAAAAAATGAAAACAGAGAATCTTTCCGCTTTAGAAACATAAAGGAGCCTTAATTTTTTTCCATTAAAGGTAGGGTTAACAGCCTTAGAATGCTAACCATATTTTGCCCTTTGATAATGGCACAATTTTATTAAATCACTTCTTCTTACTACTGTATGGAGTAAGAATTTTTTCTTTTGCAGGCAATTGTTTATTTGCACGGTGACCTGATTCTGTTTCATTGAGAATTACCTTTGGATAATTCACCTCTTACTGAATAGATAGGGAGGAACAAATCAGCCTAAATAAACAGTATGTTCAGAATATTCTTTATGTGTGCAAAACAGCCAACTCCTTCAATTTATTTAGATTAAGAGTATTGGGTAGCTCACTTGCTGTCTTTATTACAGACATTAAGATAGATAAATTATGTTATCATGACTAGTAGGTACTACATATCTATTTTATCTTCTGTTGTTAACACAAAATGCCATTTTGGCAATTTAAAAATATTTCTAGGATAAGGAACACTTCATCTTCCCCAAGCCTGCTCAATAATACAACAATTACTGAGCAAGATGGAACATCGTAGAGAATCTGTGCTTCACTTCCTCCCCTTGCCTCCCCTCCCTTGCCTTTCTCTCCCACCCACCACTTCTCTCTCTCTCTCCTTCTTAGAAGTTGATGTTTTGTCTTCTTAGATGAAGTGCAAAAGCTGATTTTATTATTTGGCTGGAATATCAGAATTTAGAGGCAAAGGGGATGGGGACGTTTCCATCATTATTTTTCTCCCTGACAAAATGATCTTATCTTTGAAAATGGGTCTTGTCTGGGTGCACATTTGGTTGCTCTTTTTATCACTGTTTTTCCAAATATGATGTAGTGATTGTACATTAAAATTACATAGCTTTTATACAAATTGAATTTCAAGTTTTCCATATTATTTGAAAATATCAACTCTATTATGAAAACCATATTCTCAAGGAATGAACACTAATGGAAAATATGTCTGAAATGTAAATCAGCCAGCAACTGTTCCTAAAAGTGCACACATTCTGTGGTAATCATTTGAAGAGATCAACAGCCCAAGATCCAATTCATGAAATAATCATCCAGAATAGAAAGACTTGATTTATAGGAAGGTTTGTGTCCCCTGATTATATGTTCCTTTCGCTAAACCCTTGCTCCTTCCCCTTGCCTTTATGGTGTATAATTTCTTCACTGTATTATCAGCGAGATTTAAGTCCCTGCCTGCTTAAGACTTGTCTAATCTTTTCATACCACATGTGGAGAATTTTTGAATTATTATTTGTGGTCCTTTAAGATGCTGTTAAGGCAGTTTAATCATAAAGTATGTTAAAATGGACCTCATACCAGCTTGACGCTTGAGTTAGAATGGGAAGCCTATTTGCTAGACCACAACCCAATTATCCACAAAACCCTTTTATATTTGAGTTGTAAGTAATATCCTTAGTCCATTATATTCTTTATACTGAAGAGATGAGTGAAAGCAACCCCCCAAATAGAGTGACTTTAGACTACATTATCTAGAGGAACAGACATGTTTGCTTTTTTCCTTCTTTCCTGGATTTTTCTCCATACATTACTACTTGTATCCTAGAGCAAGTTTCTTAATACTTGAGTCCTCAGTTTCCTCAGCTATCAATTGGAGATAGGATTTCCTCTTCTTCTTCCCAGGTTGTGAAGGTGAAATGTGATAACATATGGGAAGCTCCTGGGTCTCCCCTGGCATCTAGTAGGCATTCAGCAGAGGGAAGTTCTCTGCCCTAACGGGATCAAATGAAAACAGATACAACAGCCCCACACCTACCAACAAAGTGGGACACCCAGGAGAGTTTTCACTGTGGTGATGTCTAATATAACACCTTATTGACAGTTTGGAACTGGCTTTATTACTATACAATCAGCCATTTATATATTTTATTACTTTCCCCCTAATTATCCTCTCCCTGTAATTTATGAGACAATTCTAGACTAGTTTGTCCTCTAATTTTGCCTAATGTACATCCTTGCATTCCTAACTAAATTTTGAAGTCTTATGATCAGAAAATACTCTATTATCCCATAAAATGTGTCACAGCATTGCCATTTTATGAATGGCTGGTTGGTTAAAATTTGCTGGTAGAATCTGATCTGTACTTAATGTGTGGCAGAGATATTGAATATCAGTTATATTTATTTCATTATGATTCTCTAAATTAAGGAAATCAAGTAAATCACAGTGCTGTCCAGCTCATTTCTTTTATCACTTGAGCTGGTTTCTAATTATTAGTTGTACTGCACAGTGATTTGAGTGAATATTTGGGATGACTATGGTTGCAAAGTTGACCATGAGCCAGTCAACAACAGTCCATTTGTGTGGTCGTGTACATGGTTATAGATTAATAGTAGGAAGAAATAATGATAAGCAATGGCATTCTTTCTCTTTTGGTAGCATAAAAATGCTGATTTAATTTTAAAAGTCTCTCATGGCAAGACACATTTTCAGGTATTATAAATATAAGATGGGAGACATTAAAGTCTTATGGTTTGGCATCCTCAGCAACAGAAGGCTTAAGAAATCCATTTGGATTTAATGGTCAATTAGGTGGGGTATTATGTCTTTTAGAACGATGTGTATTAGTGGAAGAATTAGAAACAGGCTTGAGAAGATGTTTAATCTTCTTTAATTAATCTTGTTTAATCACTGCTAGAAGAGTTCAAAGCAAATGCAAGTCACTCTGTACTTTTTTCATTCATTCATTCATTCATTCATTCAAAATGATTATTTGTGCTAAGTTCTAGTCCTGCACTGTCCAGTATAGTAACCACTTACCACATGTGTCTATTTAAGTTTAAATATATTGAAATAAAATAAAATTTAAACTTCAGTTTCTCAACAATGCTAATCACATTTAAACTGTTAGATAGCACTTAAAATTTAAGTAAAATTGAAAACTAAAAGTCAATTCCTAAGTCTTGTTAGCCACATTTTAAGACTTCGTATATGACTATTGGCTACTATATTGGACAGCACAGAAAACATCTCTATTATTGCAGAAAGTCCTAGGGGACCGCACTGATCTGGACACTATACTAGTAAATGAGGATATGAAAGCAAGTCAGATATTGTCCTGACTCTCAAGGAGCTAGTAGTATAGAGGAAACTACTTTAAGCAGAACTCATTAAAAACATATTTAACATATTTGTCCCCTTTGAATGTTGAAAAGTTTATTATTCATTGAATTAATATAGAAGATTTATTTTTAAAAGACAGAGAATCTAGATCTTACCATATTCTCTGGCTAAAGTTTCTTAAATATTTTCTCAGGTTAAAAAAAATGTAAGTATCTTTCAAAGCACAATTAAAGATGAAAGACAAATATTACTTGTTGCTTGGGTTTAACAGTGGTACAGTGTAAGTTCAATTTCCCTACAAAGCTTCAGCTGGCTCACTGTTTTCCTCTCCTTTATTGTGAGCACAAAGCATGATTCAGGCTTCTTCCAATGGTATAACCAAACTGTTAGAGAAGCCATCTCTTGGTGAGAAACTATATGGAAAAAACTACTAATTTCTCACTGATCTTAGGGAGGATGAAGAAAGAGGACATGAAAGTGTCAAAATAATGAGAAGTTTTGGGGAAATATAAGTATCTAGCCCGGGATAAAGAGATTCCCTAAGTAGGTTTGTTTTGGATTTAATTGCCTCGTTTGGTTAGGAGCCCTACACAAAATGAAAGCAGTTGTTGCTAAACTGAATTAGAACAAAAGAGAGCTGAGCATCTTCAGGGATATTGACATCATGCTGGGACAGCCAAATAAAACTCTACTCCATAGACATACCAGCTGAGCTGAGGTTTTTTATGGAACACATTCAGTTATATCTGATTTTGTAGAGAGCTGGTGAACATGAGTAGTGAAGAATAAAGACAGAAAGAGAATGTGGCATTTCAATCACATATGTATTTACACACTCTCTCATCTTGAGAGCCCTTTTTCACCTGTGCTGTCCACAAGCATTTATTGAGTACCTACTATGTACCAAGCCTTCTATAAGATGCTGAGGATAGAAAGTAGAATGAAATGGGCTAGATAAAATCAGAGAAATTAGGGATGAAATTTACGATGAAAATACATCTGTAAGATGAATTTTTCTAAACCATACTGTGGGATCAAATTTCCTTTTTTTTAGCCTAAAGTTAGAGTTGCAGGGTATTAGTGTGTAAGTAATATATAATTTAATGCACATATATGTTGTATTTTGGTATGGAATATGACAGTGTATTTTAGAAAATATCACATCAAGAAATTTATAGTTGACTAACTTGAGGTGGTACCTAACCAAAATTAAGTAAAACTTAACTTTAAATCACTTCACTATTTTATGAATTCGTTTAACTGCAGGTTATATTCTGCCTGCTGTAATGTATGGTAAATCTTACATCCTGCACAAAAGGATAATAATAGGACTTTAACTCTTGTTCTCTAACTCCAGTATTCTTGCATTATTATATTGTTTTAATAAATATATTATTTCTACTTTGTAGGAAGATATGTAGGGGAAAAAGAAACCCATAACTGTTCCCTATTCTATGAAAATTCTTTTCTGTCTCAGCCCAATCTTCCCACTTTGGGAAGCCACAAATTACATCCAGTATAGGATTTGAGTTGAGCTATAATTTCTCATCACAGGATACTTGACAGATACCGAGGATTGCCATAGATTGACATTAAGAGATGTTAAGGTAATGATGCACAATTACTGGTTTAGGTCATAGCTGTCAAAATCAGAGCCAATATGTTGCCATCAATGTTTGGGAGGAAATGATCATGGGATTTTTATCAACTAAAAGTTGAACATTGGAACTCTGAGTCCATAGTCAAAGCAAGTAACTTGTTTATTGCTACCTCATTTAAATCTGTAATTGGTGTTTCAGGTCTTCCGAATGGAAAGAGAATGAAAGGTGGTGAAGAACAATGACTGAGAAGTCAGACTAGATTTGAATTCTGGCTTTTTCACTTACTAGCTGACTGAAGTTAGCTAGCTTTGCCAAACCACAGTTTCATTATATGTAAAATGGAGGTATCGTGCAGGAATTTTGTAAAGCTTAAAAGAAAATCTGTAAAATGGGAGACAGCAGTACATTACCAAATGATTATTCTGAGGATTAAATGAGGTAGTCAGTGTAAAATAGCCTGTTCTCTGGCACTTTGTCAGCCCTCATTAAATGCTGGCTTCCTCCATTGCTGGATTCTAATCATTCCTCATGTAATCAAGTTCCTTAACACTGCATGTAATTTGTTCATTTCTATCTCTGTGCCTTTCGCATGTGTTTGAAATGCTCTCCTGCTTCTCTTGGCTATTTCGTAAGTCTCTTCTATTTCTACTTTAAGATTTTTATTTAAGATTTCTAAAAGCAGAAAGTTTACTCTGGTTAATTCACCACACGATTCAATCTTCTAGTCTCCACAAGCTCATTTTTCACTCTCCGAATTTGTTTGAACTTTATCATGTCTTTCATTCATTCAAGAAATATCCCTTATGTGCCCTCGATGGGCTACCCTATATTTCTAAGCACTAGGAATTCAGCAGTAATACAAGCAAAATGCTTATTCTCATGAGGCTTATATTCTAATAATAGAGAGGTACAATAAACAAATATAAGCAAAGCATGCAGAAGAGTAAAGCAGCTTAAGGGGAGAGGAGAATAGAGATGATTCTAGAAAGGAAAATCAGGAAAAGACTTTCTGAAGAAGCGGCATTTAAGGGGATACCTGAAAGAATTTGGAGGGCTGCCAGCAAAGATCTTGGGTGGAGACAGTACAGGCAGAGCCGATATCAAGTGCCAGGACTCTGGAGAGGAAGAGCAAGAAGACCACTACGCTGCGGTAGAGCAAGGAAGAGGGAGAATGAAAGAGATGACATCAACAGGGAGCAGGGACCAGCCATGAAAAGCCTTGGAAGCCACCATAAGGAAGATTCCAAATGTGGAAGCATCTGCACAGAAGAGTCTGACATGATTTTCACTTTTAAACTGGAAGTGAGGAAAACAGAGAGGAGGCTAATGTGGTAGTTAGGTCCAGAGATGTTGGTAGCATAAGTTTGGGTGGAAATTATGGAGATGTTGAGAACTCGTAGAATTCAGGATACCTTTGGAAGATAGGGACAAGACTTGCTGGTTGTGAGATGGGAGAAAAGACATGAGTTAAATTTCCCCTTAGGTTTTAGATCTCAGAAACTAGGTGAATGGTGGGATCATTTGTTGGGCTCAGGAAACTGGGAAGCAGCCAGCTTCGAGGATGTGTTTGGGGTGGGGTGTGGGGGACAAATGAAGAATTCTTTGTTGATGTTTTAGGTTTGACTGTTAAATGGATTCAGGTTTTATTTATTTAATTAGACTGTGAGCTCAAAGGAGGTGCCCAATATTTTGAATATACAAATAAAAGAAAATGTCGCATAATGCCAGGCCAGTGACCAAGACAATGCAGTCTCTAGCTTCTCATAGAGACAAGCCTGAACAGTTAGAAAAACATAGAAGAATTCTCTGGGTTGTTAACCGTGAAACATCTGTGCCCTATATGTCCCTAATGAATGCACTACAGGGATGTGCTCAGTGCCATGCACAGAAGACACTCGAAGGTTTGTCAATCATAGAGAAGCCTCTTTCTTAGAAAGCCTCCTGGCAGGCCAGTGAAGTATAATTTGATGTGCCTGATACCAGAAAGGAGAATTGACTAAAATGAGGTCTCAGATACATAACCCAGTCTTCTGCCAAGGTTTTCCGAGGAACCAATCCAAAAGGGGCAAGTTAGCGCCAAAATAAATGTTAGCCCAGAACCAGCTTGTTTTGTGATATGTACTTTGCCTGTGTTCATTAAACAGGAGATTGAATTCTAATGGGATGTCTATTCAGGGATGATCCAGAGGTTGAATTGACTTACTGCTCTGAGACTTCATCAGAATTTTACCAGCAGAGGCCTGGTTTAGGCCCAAGCAAAGGCCACAGAATTCAGGGGGAGTTTGCCTTTTGGCTTTCAACATCCCTTTTCTTTACTTTTTTCTCTATCCTGGGTAGTCTTATATCCCCCATTAACTCAGGGTACCAAGAATCCAAAACATTTACCCCATGATCTGAAACATAATGTTAAATCTGTTAACCACCTTTGATATAGTTGATTCCAATCATTGACTTTTACAAAGAATAAACTTGGGAATCAGAGACTCTAAGGCCAGTCACAGCATGGGTCATTATAATGGTGGGACCGCCTGTGTCTGCATTACTAATCCAGGGTTATGTTAAACAAGTCTGCTTGCAAATATTGTGGTTTTTCTTCCTGAACATGGATATAACACTAAACCAAAAAGCAAAACACCTGGGTTCTAGACTGAGATATTCTCTATATTTTGCTCTGTATTTTTTAGGAAGTCACTTACCGTTTCTGAATCTCACTTTCCTCTTATAAAACAGAAATCACACTGCCTGTGTTAGTTTCCTAGGGCTGCTGTGACAAAGGGCCACAAATTAGGTGGTTTAAAACAACAGAAATTTATTCTCTGACGGTTCTGGAAACCAGAAGTCTGAAATCAAGGTGCTAGCAGAGCCATGCTCCCTCTGAAGACTCTTTAGAAAATTCCTTCCTTGCCGCTTCCTAGCTTCTGGTGGTTTCTGGCAGTTCTTGGAATTTCTTGGCTTATAACTGCATCACCCAATCTCTACGTCCATCGTCGCATGGACTTCTCCCCTCTGTGTCCATGCATCTGTGTGTCTTCTCTTTTTATAAGCACACCAGTATATTAAGTTTAGAGCCCGTTATAATCCAGTGTGGCTTCATCTTAATTTAACTATTTCTGCAAAGGTCTTTCTGGGTACATATGAATTTTGGGGGACATTATTCAACTGCCCTACAAATCACACAGATTGTTAGCAATATTCTAAGTAACATAGGTGAGGACTGAGCAAACTATGAAATATATATACATATATTTAATTAATTAAGAAGCTGCTTTTTTCATTTTAAAAATAATTTTTCACTGTCTCTCAAGCAGAGAAGTATTAAGAAACATCCTTAATGTCCTTAAAATCATATTTGATATGCTGCTATCTTCTTCCTCTCTCTAGAATTCTAACTCAGCCTTGTAGGCTCTAGAGCATGGTACTTTCTGAATATTAAGGACTGCAAACTGCTTAGGTGGCCCTAAGGGAACTACCCAGTGAAAGGAATCAGTTGAATAACAGAGTTTGCAGAATGAATGGCAGAAGCTGCCATTGAGAACTGTTACTGACACTGACCACTGGTCTCTCAGATTTCCACTGTTTGGCCATCAGCTGATAAAAACCCCATGAGTATTTCCTCCCAGACATAGATGGCAAGATCCTTACTCTGATTTTAACAGCTACGATCGGAAGCAGTAATTGTGTGTCATCACTTAAAATCTTTCAACTTCAGCCCGTAGCAATCTCCTGTACCTGTGTGAGCAAGAATTCTGGCCCAACCCAACTCCTACATTAGATGTGATAAAATTAAACATGACAAAACTAATAGGGTCAAAACTAAGATTTGAAACTGGCATAACATTCTTACCACAATGCTACTGTGTGTGTGTGTGTGTGTGTACAAACCAAGATTAGCCGTGATAGTTTCAGAGAAATGGAAAAGTGATTAATTGAAAGTTAACTGCACTTTAACAATTCTTTAATGACTTAAAGTTCTTGGTAGTTCAGAAAACATAGCCATGACAGTATAATGTTTAAAAATCCCAACATTATTGAGCATAAGCCAGTCTGAGTGAGTTACGCTAAGGAGCTTGTGCTGAGGAGCATGCTAAGCAGATAATTTCTATTCCCTGCAATAAATCACTTGCTTGATCTTAACCCTCAGTCTGCCGTCTTGATTCAAAGTTTTCTTATACTACCTTTCTGTGAAATAAAAAATAATTATTATTACTTCCACTCTTCAGGGGGGCTAATTGGCTTATAGTTCAGTCCACGCCATTCACAAAAATATCTAGGACTTCCAGAAATGACTCGATGCTACTTCTGGAGTTATGTTTCATCATTTAACATAATATTTAACCAGTAATAACAATGTGATAATATATTTAACATATCACTGATTTATTTTAGATTATGCCAATGGCTTGATTAATTTTATCACTTTGAATATGATTTGTCCTACATTCTCTTTATAATTCAATGTTCTCATAGCAATCTTGCTACTTTCTTTGGAAATATTGAATTTTCCCCCATTCCAATCAAGTAGTTCTTGAGTTATCCTAGTAGCATTACCTATATCTGCAATTTTTGATATGGTAGCCATTAGCCACAAGTGGCTATTGAGCACTTGAAATATGGCTTGCCCAAATGAGATGTGCTATAAGTATAAAATCCACACTGAGTATTAAAGACTTAGTATAAAAAAGTATAAAATATCACATTAACAAATTTTACATTGATTATGTTTTGAAGCGGCAATGTTTTAGATATATGGGGTTAAATTTAAATTATTAAGAATAATTTCACTTATTTAACTTTTACTTTTTAAATCTGGCTGCTGGAAAATTCGAATTACAGATGAGCATTCATGGCTCAGGTTATATTTATATTGAACAATCATGACTTAGCTGTATACTCTTTTGTCTTATACCCAACCAAGGGGAAGTCAAGATTACCAGTCTGATATTAAATTGAGTTTTGAAGTTATTCAAGCACAGTGGTTAAATCTAACCCTTTTCAAAGAAATATTTCTGCAAGACTTATCTAAATAATGTTCATATTTAGCCATTATTTTCATTATTTTACTCTGTATTTACTGAACATCATAATCAATAGCCTTTGAATACCTGAGTTAGATATTCTTTTCCTTTTGGTCTGACACTTTATGGCATCACTGAAAATAAAACCAAAGGATGAGGGATTGGGGAAAGAAAAGGAATCTTTTGATCCAGGGCAGCGCACTGGTATCCCAGTGTTCAGTTTTACTTAAAGTCGTTGTCCAACTTTTGTGAGATGATTTGCTGCTGAAGTCTATTTGTCTTCCTGCTGCTATCTCTGAACAAGTCCAGATCTTCCATGTGGTTAATAAACTTCTTATCTTTTGAATACTGAAAATAAAATAAACTTAATCCTCAGGGTGCTTCAGTCAGCAGACTGGGAGCCTTTTAGATCCTTCTTAGAGATAGAGGACGACTAGGTTTTCTCTCCTGTGTGATTATCAATCTTCCCTTTGCATGCATGTATGTGTAAGGGCATTAAAGGTGTTCCTCAGTGATAAATGTTAGCAGAATCGCCAAGTGAATATTAATTTCAGTATTGTCAAGGTCAGATGTGTACCCAGGTTCAATGTTATTGGAATTTTTATTGTTGCCACTGTTAGGAAAGATATTTTATCTTGGGCTCTTTTTTCAAATATCAGGAGAGTAAGGGAGCAAAATTCCTCAACATGCATATATGTCACTCAGAAAAAGTGCCTTAGCAAAGTCTGATCTGTTAATTCAGGTAATTATTTTAAGTGCCTTAAAAAATATTAGAGTGTGTTGAGAGGAGCTAAGTTAGGTAGGAACAAAACAAACAGATGATCACAAATCTGGAGACTAGCTGATGTTCCTGAATAGCAGATGACTATATACAGAAAAAGAAAGAAGAAAATTGCAGCAAGAATAAATAAAGAAGAAAAAAGTCTGTTATGAGGTCATTCAGAGAAGTAGGGTGTGAAAGTATCTAGCTGTAAACCCAAGAAATTAAAAGAGAAATAAAAGTGAAGAAAAAGATTAGGCTATACAGTCCATATGGGGATAAATAACCAGATGGATATTTCTGTGTATAGTGAAGTAACTCAAACCCAATGTGGGTGCTAAAGCTGTAATATTCACCCATCCACACACCCACACACCTGCCCAGTCTAGTTTTAGGCCAGTGTTCCCCATCTCAGTGAACAACACCAGACAGAACCAGCTATGCAACTCAGAAATACAGGAGTCGTTCCTGATACTTCCATCCTCCTCACTGCCCTACTTCCAATCCATCAAATGCTGTTGAATTTACCTTGCATATAGCTTTTGAATCTCTCTCCTTCTATTTGTCTCCACTGCCATCATTCTAATTCAAACCATTAACCTCTCTCTTCTGTACTATAAAATATTCTCTCAAAATCCACATTTGCCCCCTTAAGTTCACTCTTTACGTAGCGGACAAAGTACAAAATGCTTAACTTCATCAACTCCTTTCCTATTCTTAAAGATCAAAACTCTCCCAAAGTCTTTAAGGCCCAGAGTAGTCCTGCCTCTGACAATCTCTCCCACCTTCTCCGGACCCCTCTCCTAGTTCCTTGTGTACCACCTTAGACTGTAAATTCTAAAGAAGCTTTCATTGTTTCTCCTGTCAATTCTCATAATGCTTGACACACTGTACAGATTGGTTACCATCTATCGGGCATTTCCTTTGTGCCAGATGCCATTCATAAATTATTTATTGTTAATCTCCACAACTAGCCCATTGGGTAGGTACTGATATTCACCCCATTTTTAAGATAAGAAAATTTAAACTCAAGGACAATAAGTAACTTGACCCTGGCCACACAGCCTGAGCCAGGGGACTAAATTTGAAGCCAGGTCTCTAATTCTGGAGGCCACACTCTTCACTGTTAGTCTTTCTCACCAAAGCTTTATTAAATGGGATCCACTGGCATCTACTGCATCGATCGGAGTAGCCCAGATCTCTGACTTCTGTGAAAGTTACATGATAAGAGAATAGAGTTCTACGTTTCTTCCTTAACTTATGGTCCCTCCCACAAGGGTCAGTTTACCCAAGGCAGTTCCTTATCTTTTAAAGCATGGAAACAGACAAATAATAAATTTCTTCCTAGAGACAGTATCTTTTAAGGTAAAATATTTTTGTTATATAGAAAAACCTACTCCCTGGACTGTCTGAAAAAGATTGCTACTTCCTTCTCTTCTAAGACACGGCAGCAAGGCTTTTCAATAAAAGCAATCTGTACATGTCATTTATTGCTCTACTAAAACTACAAACATCAAATATTGATTCTTCCCATACTGAACGTAATACAAACCAACTTTGAGAAAGGTCCCTGGGATTTAGTTACATTATCACCATAGGAAACACTCCCGGTGGCACATAAGTGGAAGATACCTCCTTCTCTGATGCATATCTATTGATAGAGAATTGGCATTTTTGTGTGCAGAAATACAATCCTAAAGTATATAGGAGTCAGAAATAAGTGTGAAGCAAGCAAGTGGCCTACGCATGCCCTTCCTAGGGATTTACACTTGGAATTCTTCTACAAGAATTAAACATAAATTTGCAGTCTGTATAATAACCACAAAAGTAACTCTATGTGGAGTATTTATGAGGCATTCAAAAGACTTAACTTATATCTGTGATTATGACACATTAGGCAAATCTCCATTCTTTCATCAGGCACTCTCTTCGCCATGTTTGGTTTATAAACATTATCCTGGTCAGGACTCATGCTACACCCTATGCATCTATGAAATGCTGTTTTTCATTTCCCTTTCACCTTGATTGTCTTTTCATGTTCTTCTAACAGTCTTGAGAATTAAGAAGAGCAAGTACTTCTTCTTCCAATTGTCTGATGAGGGAACCAAAATTTGTAAAAGTTTAAGGGACTTGATTTCAGGTAACAATAATCTTAACTACCATGTTATTTTGAACACTTGCTTTAGTATATAGCATCATATAATTCTTGTAATAGCCCTGTTATGTAGAAATTATGAACCCATAAGAAAATTATGTGCAGAGTGTTTAAGTAATTTGTTCCAGGCATACAGTATTATTAAATAGAAGAGAGAGGTTTTTGATCCAGGATTCAAGATTTAGGTGTTCATTCACATTGGGGTATTTTCTTTTTCAGCAGTTATCTCAGAGATGGTTTCACCTTTCTGTTATTTCTATTTGGAATTTCTCTAAAGTCCTTGACAATTTCTTGGGAAATTCATGAGGTCTTTTTTTTTTTTTTCCATTTCTAAACACTTGTTCCCAAACTGAAGTTTTAGAGACAAATATCTTGAAAAAAGTGGATGAATTTTTAAACTTTCTTCAAGTATCTTGAGACACACTACATTTTCCTAAAATTGGTAGAATATCATTTGATTTGTTGATAATTCTAACAAAATAGAAAAGCAATTTAATAATTGATAATTCTATGCTTGTGGGCTGTTTTCTGATTAATCATGCCATCATGAATTTAGTTCACTTTGGAAGTAATGAGACTAACTTTGACTAATTTTACTTAAAGACCTCATCATCTAAAGCCTTCCCCAAAATATATAGTGTTTTTTCTCTCCATTCACTAACATGTAAGTTCTATTCCGGAAAGGCTAATATTAAGGCCATTTTACCCATTAAACTCATTCACACCCATGTATCCTGACTCACCAGAGTCCTCCTTCACATCTGAACTCCCCTGTCCTTTCTTTTTCCATCAGTACAATTTTTAATTTTCTTCAAGAAATACTCTTGACGAACTTCTCGTAACTGTCCCGATTACTATGTACTTCATCAATAGATCTACTTCTAGAATTCTTACATACTTTATTGTCTGTCCAGAGAGATTTTAGCCTTGATTATATATATTCAGCCTATTGTTCCTCTCTAGGTGTTTGTATGTATGGGTGTGTGTTTGTGTTTTCTCTGCCCTAATGAGTTCCTTGAAAATTTTTACCATAATAATTCACAATACTGGAGATAGCAGTGTATGCTAAACACATAAAAAATACGACTAGATTTCTAAATCAGCTGATAGTGCTGTCTAAAATTTTCAATCACAATGGAAAGTAGACGAACCCAACCTAATCTGGGAACATATTTTAAAGGAAAAAAAAGCCGGTATGATTAGGTTTATATGACATCATGCCTTCAGTGACACGAAACTTAAGCACGTTTGACTGAAACTTCAAGTTTTTAACTTCAATATATGGTATCTTTTAGACAATTTTTATAGATCATAAAAACAGTTGCCTTTGACATTACTTCGAAATCTCCAGTTTAAGTGGTTTGAGACCTCAATATGCAGTCAGGAATCTACATCTCCACCGCACTTTACATTTGCAAGCCTGTGCTTTCTGAAGTGAAATTCAAAATAGTCTACGTGCTTCACCAGGGCTATTACTTCTGGGTTGTGTTAGTGAAAACCTGAGTTGCCCACTGAAAAGACTTTATCATGAGGTCAGTTCCTATAAACACTTTTTTTGTAAAACTACTTCCAGTTCTAGGATGAATCAATCACAAGAAGGCTACTTTCAAGACTACTTTAATCAGAGAGAATCATTAAAGTTTCTTCTACAACACTGTCAAAAATATCCATCATTTAATATATTAGCATTTATGTGTGTGTGTATATAAGTAATATGTAAGTCATATAAATCACATGTATTATATATATATGTGTGTGTGTTTATACAGGTATATCTGTATATATCTATACACACTCACACACACTCACACATACAATGACACAATTGAGTATACTGTGAGTTAGCAGAAAGCACCAATTAAAACCAAAAGTAAAATGATCAGGTAATAACTGTTTCCTCCCACCAAACCTTGTCAGACTCCTGCGGTTTTGCAATGGAAATCTACCCCATAGTTTGTGCTTCTTCCCTGCCAAATTACTGTCATATCTCCTAACTATGTATAGTTCAGTCAAGAAGGGTTTTCATTATGTTAATAATTACATTGCCTGCAGGCTTTTTGATGTTGCATTCCCCATACAGAATAGAAACAGATTTCATAGAAATATCATTAAAGCTGTTAACTACAGGAGGAAAAAAAATCAAAGAGGCAATCAAAGCATGCACTTTATTATCAATAAATGCAAATAGTTTCAGAAACGGCTTGCATTTGAAACACGTTCAGTGAGATCATCGGCCCTGGAAGCTGCTGCTTAAATAGAGCTTTGTGGTCTAAATCCATTTGGATCACAACAGATAATTGCTTAGATCCCTTACTACCCATTTTTAAAAATAGCCTCAAGAATCGTTTTAAATTAGCAAATGAATAAGGAGGTAGAATCATCCTCAGAATTCTGGCCTGAATTAAGGACATGTGAATTATAGGTCATTTTTTGAATGACAACACGTGATACTTTTTTCAAACGCACTGTTACTTTAATTCTAAAAAGAAAAGGATTTGGTGGCTGTTAAATGGATGATTTAGGAACACTGCATTACATAGTCATTTTGAAAAGACTTTAAATATTCAAATGTTCAACTACATATTCTCTGACACTAACATTTGTCTTCATTTTGGACTTCCAGCTGAGAAACATCAGTGTAATGGGGGAAAAGCATCAGCCTCATGCAGTATCATGAAGATAGTGGCATGGCTTGATCCTTCTAAAGCTTTTTCTATGAAAACCTTATATTCACATTCTTATTTGGAAAGGATTATTTAAACTCTCAAGATATTTTTAGAACCATATATTTGATAAATCATAATTTAGGCTTTAGTCTGATTGATATTTACAGTACTGGAGATAGCAGTTAGAATTACTTACAGTACATAAAAGTCAGGAAGGTAGATGAGTGGATAGATATTGGAATAGAAACAGCAAGGAAGGGAAAGAAAAAGAAAACAGGGTGTTCATTCATGCATGCTATGTGACTTCTTGATCATCAGAAACCGTTAACATCTCATAAAACCTAAAATATTTGGTGAATTAGAGCAGATGAATTCAAATGCCTCTGATTTACCTATGATATGGAAAATGAAATGAAAGTCTGTTTCACAAACATGCTTCAGCTTTTGAAACAGTAGCATTTTATTGAAAGTTGAAGATGTCTCTTTAAAGAGAAATCACAAAGTAAATTGTATTACCTTATTACATCATAAAGAAGTTAACATTTACTACCAATGATTCAATGATAAAGAATCACTGACTTTCAGAACCAAAAGAATCCAGAGATATTATCTAATCCATTGGGAGCAAGCATTTGGGAAATCATAGACACTAATGATGGAAACTATGGATCCTATACCTAAAAAAATGTACATATTACATTCTTGAAAATATGCATACAATTTTAGGGGATCCATGGACCCCTTGATGTCAATGACTGGCCTCTATCATAAATAGAGTAGGGAAAAGAAACCATACATTCTGACTCTCATCTTAATCAATTGTAGCTCATTAAACTGTAATATTCCCTCTCTCTCTCTGTCCATCTCTCTCTCTCTTTCTCATACACACACACACTCATATATACAACACAAACACACACACATCCTGTCTTCAATATGATTATATGTGATAAATTATGCTGTATTAAAGATTCAGCTAACTTTTATATGCTATTTTTTGATTAATGTGCAATAATATCTCATTAAAAAATGCTCTGTTATACTATAAATTTATATATATAGTGAGAAATTCTTGCTTCCAGTGCAAATAGTGACATATAATACATCTCATTTACTCCAACATAAGTATTTAATTCGTTCTTAGGTAAAGATGTTCTAATGAATTTCTACCATAATGCCATATTGAAATTTAAAAAGGTAGTTGGTTAGGCTGACATTGATTGATGGATTACTTGCATAGATTATGCATCTATTCTGAAATTTTTCCATTCTTTGAAGAAACAGGTAACTTGAATAGAGATGGAGAGAAATTAGATGCAGTTTGCCACAAAATTATTGTCCAACTGAGGAGATCAGTAGGGATTATTAAAGACATCTTGGAAATGATGAGCAGTTAAGCCTGTTAAGGTTCTCAACTGACATACTGAAATGTAATGGAGTGGAAGACTGAAGCTATTAACTGCATTGATTTCACATCTAATTCCTATTGTGGAAAATTTTTGAGTCTCTCTTTTTCTCTTTCTCTCTCTCTTCCTAATAAGCATATAGCAAATCACACATCTAAAAGTATGTAAATATATAAGTATGTATTATATGTAAGTATATATTATACTTAAATATACTTTACAAATATGGATCTGAATAAATACACAAGTATATATATGTATATATACATACACATATCTCCAGAATCAACATAAAACACAATATATTATCCACAGACTTCTGGTAACATTATAGTTCAAAAGAAAATATTAGAGAATTCAGGAATTTGAGTTTATAGCACTGTTGTGATGAAGACTAAGCATTTAATAGCTTAAATGAAACACGTAGTCTTGACAGAAGCGGGAGTGTTGTGAAAAAGAATATCCCATGTGCAGGTAATATTTTGGTCCAGATGATATATCTGTATCTATGTCTATATATATATATATCTAGTCTATATATGTCTAATATCTCTATCTATGTGCATCTATATTTAAAAAGTTAGCTGGTTAAGATGACATTAATTAATGAGTTACTTGCATATATTAGATTAGAATAGATAAAGATATGAGTATTTATGATAAGATGCAATTTCTTTGATACTTTCATGTTTATATTTACTTGGAACAACATAGTATTATGGTATTTTTATTTTAATATGTGAGGATAGTAAAGAAAATCTACCAATACAATCAGATCATAAAATAAATTATATTTTAAAACAAAAAGTTAAAGTAGGAAATACTTTAGTACTAAAAAGCAATCCTTTTTCAGAAAAAGACAATTGGAAACTTTATACCAACAAAGAAAATGTTATCATTTGGCTGGAAATTGGTAAAAACACGTACTCTTGTTTGTGATTACTTAAACCAAGTGGTTTGAATTCTTCTTTTTACTTCTGGTATCTGTTATCTCTACTTAAATTCTTCTGGAAACCCAAACACACATTTTTTCCTGATGGTGTCTAATGACCATTAAGAAACGACAATAATTCAGCTGGTGAACACATGATCAGGGCTAGTACTACCCGTATTAACTGAATTCAGATTGTGGTACTTACCCCCTGATGTTCTCCCATCAGTAACTAAGCTACATATACATTTAGCTGACACGGTGGGCAAAGTACATACAGGCTCATATGCATACAACAAACACATATATACCAACTTTAGTTCTCATCAGGTGTGTTAGGAAAACACTATTTTCTGATCACTTGTGGTAACAATGCAGAATCAACAAAATCAAACAAGTTTGACTACATAGTGTATTTTAGGCTTGTGGTTTACCATAACATTTATAATTGTATATACAGTCATTCATTTAATACACATTTATTGAATACTTTCTGTATACCTAGCATTGGACATATGCCTGTGGAGAAGACAGCTATTCCTATTATTTGTGAGACTAAGTGGAGAGTTTTGATCATTCTAACAAACAACCAGGACACTAAGCAGCCACAGCTGGGCTTATCAGGGAAGAGTATGAACTAATGTTTGTTCTTGTGGAGATGCTGCCTTGAGCTGGAGACATCCCTGTAGTCTTTTCTCCCTACAAGGCCTGATGGCAGTCACCGTGTGGTTGAGATATCTGATTCCCATGCACCCAGAGTCACAGTGAGGCAGGCTGTGCACCCCCCAGCCCTGACATGCTAGATGGCCCTCTCAGCTTGTCCTTCCAGATTATCAAGTGGCTCGCTCGGGGTTCACGGCTCATTTCTAGCTTCTCTTCCCAGCCACACTAGGAGCCTTAGGAAACTCTGAGAGTGACTTGGGCACGACTCCTTCTCATTACTTCGACCTTGTCGGCAAAGTTGACCCCAACTATGCATGTGATGGTTTAGGGGAGGTGAAATTCGTTTTCTTCTTCTTTGCTCCTTAAACATTGAAAAATTGAAGACAATTTGAATTGTTTCGTGTCACCCTCTTGTGCCCCAGTGGAACACATAAGCGAAAACTCCCCAAACACTTCTTCCCCTTCTTTTCTCCTAGACACCACCTGGAGTTGATACATCTCACGGCAGGAGTAATGGCTTTGAAGTGTGGACATTTTTAATTCTGAATCTTTGTTCTCAGAATGAGCCATGTTCAGTCAGCAATGCCATTTCAGTTTAACCAAGGCAGAGCAAGAAGGAACACATTCAGTTAATACTTTACACAGAGTTTTCCTTGTGGAAGAAAGGATACATATAAGAGGAATGGAGAAGGCAAGAATGAATCTTGTAGAGATGGATTGAAATGGGAGGTATCTCTGTAAAGTCACGAAAAACATGCATATGTATCAGTATATCTGAATATATGTACACTCATAAACATTTGTGTATGTATTTTTGTACATATATTCATATGTTTCTTGTTCGCTGAAACAGTCTAGAAACAAGGATGCCCAAGTAGCTATGAACACAGCTAACACCCAGATCTTTGTCTCAAATACCATTTCCCACTAAAAGGAACCAGAAATCTTTAGAGAAATGTTTGATTCCAGAGCTGGGGCAGGATCAAGATGAGCCTGGACTATATTATGCCAGAAAAAAAGGAAGTGCTTCAGTAAATGATGGGGCATGTCACAAGAACAGAGGGACGAGCTTAAAGAGAACCCCAGTGGCCAAATCTGGGACAATTTGAACTCCAAAATAATTAAAGACAATAATGAATTATAGATCATAAGAAAGTAGGAATCCATGTGCCCACATGATAATAGATACTTAAAGAGAGAAATATGGGCACTTGCCTATAACAGAATGCTGAGTGCCAAGTGGTTAAGGCAGAAGTGCTTGAATAGACAAAAATCAGCATTTTGTAACCATTCTGGTAAAATTGGTTGCATCAAGAACCATTAATAGACGCTAACTCCAAGAGAATTTGATAAAGAGCATGATATTTACATGGTCCTAACCTAGTATCTCCCCACAGATTGCTTATTATTTGTAAGCGGTGAACAGGGGCCTGGGGTCGGGGGATGCAGGGAGACCAGTTAACTCTACAGTGGAGAAATATGACAGCACTTGGACAAGATATTCTTTATTAACATTAACGAGTGTACAGAGATCTTGTGCCTCTGGATGTGATGCCCTGAGAAGGACAGACGTCACTTATGTTTCATTTCAGCCTGGAATGTATAACCTAAATCCAACATGAAGAAACAAAGACAAACCCCAAATGAGGAAAATTCTATTAAAAAAAAAAAAGGCCTATATTCTTCAAAAATGTAAATGGCCTAAAAGATCATGAAAGGTTTTGGAACGGTTTCAGTTTAAAAGAGACTAAAGAGATCTGGCAATGAAATACAAACTTGAACCTGGACTGCATCCTGAATTGGAGAGGAAAATGCTACCTAAATGACATTATTGGTTCAGTTGACACAATTGGAATACAGATGAAGATTAGATAAAAGTATTGTTTTAATATGAAATGCACTGAAGTTAACAGCTATATTGTTCACATTCACATTCTTAGAAAATATGCACTAAAGTGTTTAGGGGTAAAAAGCCATGATCTATGCAACTTAATCTGATTAGAGAGAGACAGATTGCGAGAGAGAGAATGATAAAGTATGTAGAGTGAAGTGTTAACAATGAGTAAATCTTGATAAAAGGAACATGGGTATTCTATGTACTAGTCTTGTTTTTAAATTTTTCTATAGGTTTAAAATGATTTCCAAATAAGTTTTTACAAAATTGTTAAAAATCAGTCGAGGGGCTGGCCCCGTGGCCGAGTGGTTAAGTTCGGGCGCTCCGCTGCAGGCAGCCCAGTGTTTCGTTAGTTCGAATCCTGGGCGCGGACATGGCACTGCTCATCAGACCACGCTGAGGCAGCGTCCCACATGCCACAACTAGAAGAACCCACAATGAAGAATACACAGCTATGTACCGGGGGGCTTTGGGGAGAAAAAGGAAAAAATAAAATCTTTAAAAAAAAAAAATCAGTCGATAAGGTGAAATGAAGGGAATTGTCAATAACATGGATGCTCAAAATTTGGAGACTGGTGGGAAAGTATGTGAAGGTCACATAAATACCTGCTTCTGACATGAATCTTTTTTCCAAATGAATGTGTGAGTAGTAATGCTTTAAAGAGTCTGGGTTCCATGGAACAAATTCTGAAAATAATCCAGAGACACAGGTTCCACGCTGACCTAAGAAGTGTATCATCAGACATTGTATCAGCCAGGTTTTCATACGCTATTTTGCTGTGGAAGTTCAAAGTCAGAGTTGCATTGGAGGCCTAAATTGTGTATCTGTCCAAAGCTCAGTAGAATCCAAGGCTGGGAAAATACATAGCACGTTTAACTTAAGGTTGTTTTTACAACTGCAATGGTGAGACCATTTATTTATTTTAGATTACTGTAACTAACACAGCTATTGCATTTACCACTTCTAAACTGTATATTTATATTCAGACTTATAAGCACAAACAAAAAGTATGCACAAATTCAAAATCTGTAGAATTTTCTTAACTCATTTCATACCCTAACCTGACCTGATCTGACCTTATGTTAGGCTGTGTTTTGTCTTTAATAATCCCGTTTGGTGTGAATGTCATGTGTTTTGCTCTAAATACATGATTTGATAACAGGCTGTTACCACAGACCCAACTAGAGGTGTTCCAGAAAACACTGCATATGCAACACGTTACCTTTCTAAAATCTGAAAATTTCTGGATCTCAAAACGCATCTGGACACAAGTGTTTTGGTTAAGTGATTGTGGACTTGTGTTATCTAATTTCTTTAACGAGAAAACTGCTTATCCTTGATTAAGTGAAGCAACAGTTATGAGGGAAAATGGAGTACTAGAAAGTGAAATAGAAAATTAAATCCTGAAATGAATTTAAAGGACCCAGAATTGGGAAAGATTTTAAAATGCTGACAAATATAGACAACGTGGTAAATTGTCCATAGCTGTGCTGCCTATTCAAATTGTAAGTAGAACCATGACATTTAAGTTCTAATAGGATTTTCTCTTTTCCTTTTGCAGTTATTAGCAATACACAGGCAAAGACGTATTAGCATAGTGGAAAATTTTCCACATTAGGAATTTAGATCAGATCAAGAAACTCCCTCCTTTTCTGCCATTATCCTAGTCACATATTCCTTGACCAGTTTCCTCAACTGTAAAAATAAAATAAGTAATTTGGATTAATATAAGCCCTCTTCTGAATTTTACAATGAAATGATTCTAAAATTTTATTACGTTATATTTATATTTTATGTGTTTATATTCTTATTCTATCTGGTTCTAAAAATAGTACATGCTGTGATAACTTCCTTGAACTGTAAAAGATGTAATTTTGGTTTTTTCGGCAAAGTCAACCCTCTTATACTAATCAATTTCTCTTATATACAGTGCAAGTTCCAGGGCCAGTAGAAAACCTGCAAGCTGTATCTACCTCACCTACCTCAATTCTTATTACCTGGGAACCCCCTGCCTATGCAAATGGTCCAGTCCAAGGTTACAGATTGTTCTGCACTGAGGTGTCCACGGGAAAGGAACAGGTAGGTAGAGGAATGGTCCCCACTGCTGACACTTATTGTAGGAAGAGATTTGCAAGCTCTTGATACAGTCCAGTGTCCAGCACATTTATTGGGTAGCTGATCAGTTTTGAAGTTTTTGTTATTGGAAACTTTAAACAATTTAATTGAATTCTGGTGGTAAGAGAGACAAATGGGCCATAAGATGAAGTCGATATAAAGGATGCAAATTTTTTGTTTGAGTAGGTAGTGGCCTGGGCCAGTGTAACCACATTTGTATTAATCCATCTGGTCCTAGAAAGCATTTGCATTTTCAGCCCTTATCCTCAGGGATTATTGAGATCATATTCAATGACCTCAGCCAACATGCTCTTGTCATATATTTGATGTTATTTCTGTCCTCTCTCCACCATCGGGCTGTCACCGATCACTTTTCATTGTTTTCTTTATACCCCACTTCAGAAGGCTACCTTCGTCTCTCTTACATTTTGCTTCTAATCTGTGGTTAGCACAGACACCTAAAAATAGGTAAGTTAGGTTTTCAGGTAAAGTAAGAGTAACTAAGGCTTTAGGGAGGCACATGAAACTCAGCAGTTCTATTTTGTGACATATTTATGACTATGGAAATGTTTACTTTCAGATTCTCAAATTCATGTGGAAAAAGATATATCGACAAGTGTGTAGTTAAATAGGAATGATCCAGAGGTGACCTTGAGATAGTGGAGTTCTTAGGATGTGTGGTGAAGTTTGCAAGCATAGTCTTGTCTTTAGGCTTCCACCTAAATTGCATGATGGAGATTTTTCATTTAAAAAAATGTTTTGTAATAGTCCTATTCAGAAATAGTTCAAGTCCCAAGTTATATTATAAGATAAGAATTACTAAGAGCTCCTCCTGTGTAATCATTCATTCCAATTTTTTGTTTATCTGCTGTCTCTATGCTATTTAGTTCTTATTTTCACCTTTCTATTCTATCCACTTTTTTTTTTACACATTTTAGCTCTTCAGTAATGCATTTCACCAATCCATTTAAATCAATTCAAAACCAATGTTAGCCAAGATAGACGTGAGTGTGAGCATCATCGTGGAGAGCTAAATAATGGGTCTTCTAGAGCAAAGTGACTCTGATTTCTCAGTGACCTTCACCTCCAGTACCTCATTTCTGCAGCTGTGAAGTGCTGAAAACAGTTCCAAACTCCCTCACAGCATTTTGAGAGAGAAAAATTGTGGCAAAGTATCTGTCAGTTTCAAGAGCTGTGGGTATATTTCAGCAAGGGAAGGCAGAAATCTATTGCTGCTTGGTGAATTATTCCATTTAGGGTACAGGAGAAGCTCTCTGTTCCCATGGATTTACAAGCTGCCTTCGCCTGTCAGCATTTGGTGTGGGCGGAATACTGCACACCATTCAATGTATTGGGTGGTGTTAAGCAAATTGGAACTTAATGACTGTAAAAATAGCATGGTGCTATTTTAACTAGGAGTCTATAGAGTGGTTTGGGCTTATTGGGGGCGTGTATGTCACAAGTTAGGTTTTACAATAACTCATTATAAAGCTAGAGTGTAGTTTTGTGAGTAAGAGTCTAAAATCCAAATCATTCATTGCTCAGAATGGTTGCCATTTCTGCTTTAATGTGCCTCCTGAATAACAGTTTTGGTGTTTTACGTCTCCAGAATATAGAAGTTGATGGACTGTCTTATAAGCTGGAAGGCCTGAAAAAATTCACGGAATATACTCTTCGATTCCTAGCTTATAATCGTTATGGGCCAGGAGTGTCTACTGATGATATAACAGTGGTTACGCTTTCTGATGGTAAGTTATACACAATGAAACTTGACTCACGTATTTGTTATGATAATGAAATAATAGTGTATGGATGTCATAGACTCCATTTTCAATATTTCCTAACTAAAAGTTTATGGAATATATTAGCATAAATTAGAAATTTGGCTAATTCCCTCAAACTATCTATCTAATCAAATTCAAACTTTCAAAAGGTATACTCTCTGAATCAGGATGTCCTAATAGGTAATCTTCAAAGTGTGACTACTGTCTAAAAGCTCAAAATAACTCTTTGTGTTTTTCTTTATTTCTATAAAGACACACACATTTGTGCAGGTGTGTAGACTAATTATATTGGTGTGTTTCTTTTATTTCTCATTCTAAAAATAAGTAGATGATAAAAAGTGTAAATGATAGACAATCTTCCTACACACATCTCTTAATTTTAAAATACATCATAAAGATTTAGGCTAAATAATCCAGCATTGAAAGTGTTAAAATTGAAAATGTATGCTTTTAGTTGTACTTTGCCTAGCAAATGAAAGATCAGATGTATTTTCTTAAATGCCATAAAAGAGAGGAAGAAATCTTAATGAAGAGGATGGATTTGACAAAGCAGTGGCAGACAAAACTGGATATCTAAGAAATGGATAATAATGAAACGTTGGGAAATTTAATGTATGTTGTGGGGCCAGTGAATATTCAGGCAGGTGCAAAAATGCAGAGATGTGACCTCCATGAATATTAAAAAGGCAATAAGCTAGTTCTTTCCAGCAACAGTTTCCATGTTGGTGTGTGTAATTTTATAAATTATTGATCTTTTAAATTAAAAAAAAGATAACTTTAACTTGTGATTACTTGACAGATCCATCATTCTTTAATCTAGGAAAGTATCTGAGTGGGTATTTCACACAGTATCAGTGGAATGAGGAAGGGCATGTATGTTATTAAGGACAGTATAAGGAAGACACAGGAGTAATACTCAATTGCAATTTCAACTTAAAAAAAATATTTTATATGTAACACCACTTCAGCATCATTTTTAATCTAATTCTTATGCCCATCCATCTGATTCTGTTATTAAAGACAGAACAGAATATTTATTGGCAGAATAAATTACTTCACAACTTGCAATTATAAAAATAAAAGGAAAACAAATGAAAATGAATATTTTACATAATTTATGTAGATTTCATTCACACTCTGAACTGTAATACTGTGGCCTTATTCTCCACTTTGGTTTTAAATGTTATAAGTGAGAAAAACAGATTATTACTCATTAGTCCAAGAATTATCATCTCGAAGTGTTGCAACATTTAGGACTTGGAAAATTCATGTCACTTAATAAAAGAATTTCATAACCGTAATCCCACAAGCATCACAGTGCAATTGACACTAACTTCCCTCTATCAGATTTATCTGTTAGGAGGAAGAAGGAACTTCATGGTCCCTTGGGAGCGGGCTCCCTGACCTCGTCTGCATGCATCTTTACAATCAACTCATCTCTTTTAATTTCCAAGGAAAAATCCTGTATCTTGGCTCCCATTCCCTTATTATCCAGTCCACTTCTCTCTACGTCCCGCTGATTCTTTTCCTCTCTACTGAAGCTGTCCGTGCTGAGGTCACGCATCATATATAGATGTATTTAATCACATTTAATAGGCACCTGCTTCTAGTCCTCAGTCATGAAGCCCTCTTCTTGACTTTATGGATGCTGTAAAAGGGAAATGTGAAAATTAAATGGACTAACCCACGTAAGCACCTAAAACTTGACCATGGCATATTTTAAGTGTTTAATAAATGTTATCTGTGCCAAGGCACATGTCTCTTTTTCTCATTGTGCTACATGCTCCTTAATATGAGAGGTGATGTTGTTTTCATGTTTGTATTCATCTTACCTCAGTAAATATTTATTGAATTAATCAGACAGTTCAGCCAAACTTGTACAATTTTTCACATGTATAGTCTTATCTTTAGGACTTCTCATTTGCGTGGCTAATTTAATATATAACTGTGTCTAAATGCATCTTTGTTGTAGACAGAATCATATTTCTTATCCGGTCGGAGATATCCTTATCATAAAAATTTATATTAGGACCACAGAAAAATTGAATAAAAATAGAAATGAAATTAAAATAAATTTTTTTCTGAATTAATTATCCCAATGACATCCCCATTACACTAAGATGCTTATAAAGATTTTTATCCTAATGAGCTGCCATCTCTAATTAAGCTCCGCTTTAATTGTTTTTCTTGGAAGAAACATTGTTTCCTGTTCAAATTCCTTCACCTAGTGTGTCATTGGTTTACAACGATCCGTTTCTTCACTGAGATTGCAGAGCATCAGATCTGGGCAGACTAAAATTTAGTATGGGATGTAACTACTTTTGCCAGTTTGTTCTCAAATACTGTCTCTTGAAGTAGTTGAGATGGATAAGTCATTAACAGATTTTATGAATGAATGAACATTTATGAGTGCCCATGCCAGCTTGCCCTGTGTCCAAAAGCAGATGGACTCAATTTCATAGGCAAACTCAACTATAGGAATGTGCTTCTTACTATCACTAATGTGTATTGAATACTTATTAGTGTGAGGCCCTGCTCTAGTCACTTTGCATTATTAACCTTTTGCCCTCACGATACACTAATTTTCCCTACTTTACAGATGGTGAAACTAATACAAAAAAAGGTCACAAAAGCTAGTAAGCAGCAGAGCCAGTTCACACGAGTCTATAAGTAAAGATGCATGACTTACTGTGAAAACATATTGAGTTTCTCTTCTTCGATAATAAATTTTTCATATTAATTCCTTAAAGTAAAAAGCTCTTGATTATATATGAATTATTTCAATCCATAAATTATGCATACAGGACAGCACA